>NC_135491.1:20481967-20741967 GCF_052094955.1 Ictidomys tridecemlineatus | reverse complement strand
GTCGGAGTTGGGCTGAACATTGCCCCTCGGGGAGTCAGGGATTATTGCAGAGTGCTTCTGGCCATGGCTGGGTCAGGGTGACCTGTGTCATTGTGATGCAACCACCAGCATACCTTGGTGGCCTTGGGTGTAGCTCTACGGACCAGGGAGGGTAGAAAATCCCTCTGAAAGACGGCAGGGATCCAGACAGTGGGCCCTTGATCACTGTAACAGTCGCCTCCCCGGACACGAGGGGCCTACTTTACAATGGTCTGTCTGTGGAACTACTACCCGACCAAAGGCCATCGATTCAAATGCCTCCAAAAGCCTGGCAGGTGACGTAAATGAGTGACAGAGGTCATTGGAAGAAACATCCTTTCTCTCATTTTCCTTAGTCTAGGTCTTGTTTTCCCCACATTTTATGACATGGGTAAAAGCAATACTTCATGCTCCTCTTATTTCTTTTCCGGAAAAAGCGACCTTGTACACATAATTAGGCACCAGGTCCCTGGCCTCCCACTATGGGTGTCACAGTGGGTAACGATGGTGGGGAGGGATGGGTCTTTCTCTCAGTTGAAGATGAGGTTTTTCTCTAGCATCTGTGCTGACCCCCAAAAGAGTTGACAAAATTAAGGACGAATGAAGTCTTAGTCTCACAGTAGTGGACAGTCAGAGGCTAGCAATGACTCAAGAGTTCCACGGAGAACCTGGGTCTTTCTTCATTGAGGCCAGCTTCGGCTTCCTCCACTGGCTGGCCGCTCTCAGAGTGGCTGGCTGGTGGCCCCTTGCATCCAGATCTGCAGCTTGCTTTCATTTTCTTTCTGGGTGCCTGGGAATGACTCTCCAATCCCATTACCTCTCTTGTTTCTTTCTTCCTGATTGGATGCACCCAGGTCACCTGCCAGTCTTGGACCAATAAGAGGCCTCAGAAGAATGGGGAATGCTGATTGGCTTAGGAAGATAAGGGTGTTGAAGAAAAAGAGGGAAAGAAACAGAATCCAGGCTCTATTGAGAGGGGGTGTGGCAAAGGGAACCAATGTCAAAACCATTTAGTTTGTCAAAAGATCAAGAAATCTGGATCTTAGATGAAATTTTCAAAGTATCAAATAAAAGCAACTAATTTAAACTTCCTTTTTTTTTAAAAAAAAATAAATATCATTCAGGTCAACATTGGGCACAATGAAGTATGACTAAACACATTGGTCCTTGGGCCTCAAGGCAAATAGAGAACTGACAGAGGAGATGAGGGAAGCAAAGGGTTGACGGAATTCCATTAAAGAATTCACGAGATGGTCAAGGACTCTGGGACTGCGAAGCTCTTGGTGTCTTTTTTTATTATTTTTCCTTCTTCCATCTTGTGACTGCCTGGGAATAACACCTGTAATAGATTTCAGTGGGCCCCCAACGGCACCTCAGAGACTTTTAAAAGGTCAAGAGCTTTCTTAAGAACTTAACTTACTACTCGAGAGTAACTTGGGTGCTAGAGAAAAAAAAAAATCAGGATGAATGTTCATAGGAAGTTAAAGCCTGCCTTTTTTTTTCCCCCTCTTAGGAAAATTCTAAATGTTAACAGAAGCATGGATCTGCTGAGAGAGCTACAGGTTTTCCGTTCCAAAAATGCTTTTGTTGCTAATTAAAATTAGTCTAATTTTGAAATGATCACATCATTAAAGAGTATTTCAACTGATATTGATTTGATGATACCTACAAACATCTTAGAATAAAGAGCCTGGTGTTTTAGCATTATAAGGTGCTCTGATTAAACTCGGATCTCTGAAATTGATGACATGAGCTCCCGATACCTCTTCATTCCTTCCCACCCCTGCATGAAATAATTATGAATACTTCACTCCATGCAATCCACGTTTATTTTATTTTATTTATTTTCTTCTACAAGGATGGGGGATGGCTGGATAAAGTGCTAGTTCTTTGCTGGTCTATACTATGGCCCTAGCAATATCTTAATTAAGTCTAGAGTCAAAATGAAATATGTGCCCCATGCATGTTTCTAATCCTTTCAAACCTGCAGTTTTGATGTGTGATCCTGGGCCAGCTCTTTAGAATGGTGTCTATTATGTCAATAAATCTTCACAGCGATGTCAGCCGGGACATCAGCATCTTTGGTGGAAGGGAGGGCTGGCTTTCAGAGGTGCTGGAGGTTGGGGGCACAGTCTCAGAGAGGCTTCACCCTTATTCCCAGGGGCAGGTGCTTTTTCCACACTGTCTGCTCCACATAAATATCCTGTTCATTCGCTTATTCGTCCCTCACTCGCCTGGCAGCTCAGCCTAGCCTCCTGACCTCTCAGTCTGTGCAAAGTCCAACTTCAGGCTGAAGGCTCCACTGAAGTCCACCCCATCCGGAATTCAAGCCAACATGGGTCCCTCCCTTTCCCGTTTGCAGAAGTTACCAGTGATGCATCAGATGGCTTCAGCCGATTCGGACTTTGATCCATTCATTTGACTCCTATCCACTGAACCCATCCTTCTTGTGAGACAGTATTTGGATCAGAAAAAATGAGAAAGAAAGAAAGAAAAAAAAAAAAAACAGGAAGATCAGATCCCTGCTGTTAGGGCATTTACATTTTGGGTTGTGACGGGCAGAAAATAGCTAGAGAAGTACATAATTTTGCATTGTAAAATGTCCACAAAGGGAGCAAAGAAGGTAGCATTCCAGAAACATGGTCGACAGGAAGCTGCGTGAGACAGGAGACCAGGTGGGTCTCTCAAGGGGAAGGCTTTCAGGCACAGAAATGAGAGGGGGAAGAACATTTCCTGGGTTTATGTAATTTTTCTGTCTCCAAGGTCAGCAAATTGAAGGTTCCTTAAAGGCCAGATGAGATATGCCTATCTCCCGAGCCCTTTGGATTTCAGCCCTGGGCTGACAGATCTGGGCGGAACCCAGTAGGTCCTTACTGAGCCTAACAGAGGGAGCGAGAGACTAGATTCTTCCCACTCCCTCAAGAGGAAGACAGCAGCAGCAGTTCAGAGTGAGTGATGGGGGGTGGGGGAGAAGCCCTATCTCGAGGAGGGACTATTTATTCTGAGACTTCATGGAACCTGGATTTCACAAGTTCTAATGCACAACGATGAAGGTTGGGCACCACCTTCTTGGAGTGAAACTTCTTTTCTGATGCACGTTCCTCCGTCTTTTCATGCACGTCTCAGAGCATCCCGAGTGGCCCAACTACCAGACCCTCCTTTGACGGAGTGTGAGGCTGAGACACCTGTGTGACTATTTGGGGTCACATCTGCTGTTCCTAGAAAATCAGGTGCCTCCCAGAAATCCTTGCCTGATTCTTTCTTCTGTGCCCCAGTGGTACAAAGCAGGCTATGCCCTCGTGTCTGTGTTTGCCCAACAGTGGGTTAAGAATCTCCAGAAGAGTGGGAACTGGCTGGCAGGTGCTTCCACTGGCCTCAGAGACTGTGAGATGGCCATGAATCCGAGACTCTGCGGGCCCAACACCGATGCCAAACTGACCAGCAGCAATTTGCCACGACGTCTCTGCAGAGAAACCTCTGCCATTTGCCCAAGGTGAGTGGACTAGTCCATTTTCCATTACTCTAATGACACACCTGAGGCTGGTACTTTATAAAGTAAAGAAGTTTTCTTTTTTTTTTTTTTTTTTAGCCCTTAGCTCTGGACAGAGTGCTGGCCTTGGCTCAGCTCTGTGAAGGACTTCACGGTGGATGGAACACAGTGGCAAGAAAACATGCTGGGGGAGAGCCTATGGTGAGACAAAAAGCCAGAGACCAAGAAGGGGACGATTCTTGCTCTCTTATAACAGCACTCTCTTGGTTCCCCCACCTCCTAATACCGCCACACTGAGATGCAAGCTCCCAGGACATGGACACAGATGGAGTACCGTATGTGCTTGAGCCATAGGCGGGATCAGGAGCAGTCAAAGATGGTAACTGGGCCTTTCTCATTCTGGGAACATCTGACAGAGAAAGTCAAGGTGCCGGGATTTGATGGTGGCCTCAGGATTCCAAAGAACTTCCCTGAGAGTGAAAGTTTTGAATAAGCCAATGTGGCCTCTGACCTGACATCCGTTCCATGTGCCGTCTGACCTGGGGTGGCCAGACTCTCGGATACGGACCGTCATGAAGGCCACAGTCCACATGTCCTCACTCTTTGACCCCGATGATGGGTGGATCCTAAGGGCACCTCCTCTACCTTCTCCTGGCAGGAAGTGCTCGTCCTTTGTCAGCAGAGTGGACCACGTGTGGGGAGAAGGCAGCCGACTTGACTTCTGAGGCCACTTTAGACACACTGTGTTTCCAGCTTCTTTTCCCATTGTTGGTGACACATCCCGAAGGAAAGACCAAGCAGACGGCTTTTTTGGTTAGGAACATTTCAAAGTTTATTTTGATTCTTCTTCTGACTTAAACAGAAATTATCCCAACAACTTTGGCGACATCTATTTTCATCTGCATGTGGTATTTGCAACGACTCCAAAGTGGAAGACGTATTTACACCATGACATTTCCCATGGCGCGCGATGCCCTTTGTCTAAACATCCTGGGACGCAGTCACGTGACCTTTGACGCTCGTGTCTCCTAGGAGAATCCTGGACGTGCCCTACCAGGTTCCTCTCCCCACTCCAAGGAGGAACTCTAAATGCATGACTCTTATTTCAATGACTTTTGACATTTCTATTGAGGTTTTTAAAATAGAGATGTGCATTCTTCTTAATCTTAGGGATTCTAATTGAAGAAATACCAGAAGTGAATGTTTTAAGGTCCCACATGTACCATCCAGCACATGGTGAAGATGTGCAAAGTGGAATTTCAACTCAGATTGCCCCTTTCCTGGGAGACCTGTTCACCCTGTAACTGGGGCTAGGGACGCTATGGAGCTGACCAATTTGCTTCCCTGCAGAGTGGATAGCTTTCTGATGGTCTGCTTTTTGACTCCTTTGGGAAAAGATGTGTTAACAGGAGAGAACAATAGAGTGGAAGAGAGTCCTCTCGTTGGAGAACATGGTGGGCACCAAAGTGTGGAAGTGTGTTCAGCCCTGTTTGCCTGCCTCTGGGTAGGACCGCTGACCTGTCCCTCAGGGTGAGTGTTCCGGGTGTTCCTCTAAATCTTATTGAACCCTTGGACTTGGGAATGCTGCCTTTCCTCCTGGCAGCTGTAGGAGCTGTGGACAAGATGCTTTGATAACCACAGCTTCCCAGCCTGAGGACCAGGAATGAGGCCGTATGTCACCAAGCTTCACCCAGGCCCTTGGACATCCTCTTTCCAGTGTACACTGACACAGTTCAACGTCCAAGGGCCTTTGACTCCATTGCTGTGCCTTAGGGCTATTTGTTCTAAATGCACTTAAAGTCACGGTGCTTGTACCCAGCAGGTGGAAATATCTGGAAATGGGCCCCCCAAGTGGCGTCTCTCAACCAGTGACTTTTTAAAATGATATTTTTTATTGGTGCACTATAATTATGCATGGTAATGAGATTCATCATGCCATACTGTATTTGCACAAAACATAATTTCATCAATCTCATTTCCCAGTGTCTTCTCTTATCTCTCCTCCAATCCACTTGCTCTACTCTATTGATCTTCCTTTTATTATTATCGTTGTCATTATTAATATTGTTGTTGTTCGTGCATTATAAAAACATTTAGAATCCATGGTTTTATGTTCATACGTGGACGTAGCATCTAGATTTTGTATTCCAGGACTTCCCCAGCTCTTCCTTGCCTCCCTCTCTCTCTTTTTATCAACTTCCTCTTCTCTATTGGTCTCCTTTTTTCCCCCCTTGAGATCCCTCTCTTTAATTCCTTTCTCTCTCTCTCTAGCTTCAACTTTTGAAAGAAAATATCTGACCATTGACTTTCTGAGTCTGGCTTACTTCACTAAGTGTGACCAGGGACATGCAAATCAAAACTACATTGAGATTTTATCTCACTCCATTTAAAATGGCAATTATTAAAAATGCAGGTAATAATGGCCGGTGAGGATGTTGGGTACATGTACACTTAAACATTGCAGGTGGGACTGAAAATTGGTATAACCATCTTGGAAAGCCGTGTGGAGATTTCTCAAAAGACTAGGATTGGAACCACCATACGACCTAGTTATCCCACTCCTTGGTATTTATTTGTAGGAATTAAGATCAACCTACTATAGTGATCCACACATAGGAATGTTTATAGAAGCACAATTCACAATAGCCAAGTTATGGAGCCAGCTCATCAACAGGTGAATGGATAAAGAAAATGTATATGCATTTAATGAGGTTTTACTCTGCCATAAAGAAGAATTAAATTATGGAACTGGAGAAGCAGTGACTCTTTTTTTTCCCTCTTTTGAAATTTATTCTAATTTTTTGTTTGTGCTTTTCAGTTGAGCATGACAGTGGAATGTATATTGGCGAATTATACATACATAGAGTATAACTTTTTCTAATTAGGATCTTATTGTTATGGTTGTACACTATGCAGAATTACTGTGGTACTGAACTTCCTACCCTCCTCCTGGCTCCCTTCCCTCAATTCACTTTGTCTAACCCAAACCCAATGAAATTCTATTTTTTTGTCCTCCCCACCCTCCCTTGTTTTGGGTGAGCATCAACATATCGGAGAGAATATTTCATATTTGATTTTTTGGGATTAGCTTATTTCATTAGCATGATTTTCTTCAGCTCCATCCATTGACTGGCAAATGCTATAGTTTCATTCTTCTTTATGGCTGAGTAATATTCCATTGTGTATATATATGCCACATTTTCTTTATCTATTCATCCACTGAAGGACACCCTAGGTTGGTTCCATAGCTTGGCTATTGTGAATGGAGCTGCTATAAACATTGATGTGGCTGTGTCACTGTAGTAAGCTGATTTTAGGTCCTTTGGGTATAGACGAAGGAGTGGAATAACTGGGTCAAATGGTCAACTAGTGGATCTTGACAGTTGCATATTACGATACAAATTCCCTTACTTCTCAGGGGGGACTTCCCAGAATCTCTCTTGGCACCAGGCACCATTGTGATAGCTGTTTTAAAGAAGCACTCTTAGCTGCTCAGCTTTCTTTACAACCTCCCCAGGTATTTCCTACATGCAGATCCTTGCTCAGGGTCAACGTCATAAGTCTTTCTTGTTGTTATAACTGAATACTACTGACCAGGTAATTTATGAAGAAAACAAAAATTTCTTAAATTTACAGAGGCTGGAAAGTCTGAAGTTAAGGATCCACATCTGGTGAGGGGCCTCTTGCTGGTGGGGACCCTGTAGAATCTTGAGACTTAAACAGGTCATAGCACAGTGAGAGGGGGATATTCCAGACACATAGCCAAACTGGCTTTTTATAACAGATTCTTTTTTTCTTGAGATACCCCTTTAACCCAATAATCTCTCAGCCCATGAATCACCTCTTAGGTCCCACCTGGTCCCAGCTCCTAAATACCTCACAGACCCTAAATTTCAATATGAGCTTAGGTGTGAACATTTAAGTCATAGCAACCAGTGTCTGCAGGAATCCAAACTGAGACTACTGCACTCCGAGAGGCCTCAGCTAGGCACCGGGGGGGCACGCTGCTAGAACTTTTTTCTTTCATTCACCAATGCAGAAATTCAATCTACTTTCCCTTCCTCTTTCCTGAACTGGTTCTAGCAGAGAGGTCAGGTAAGGAAGCATCCCGTTCACACCGGAAGCGAGGAATTTCCAAAGAAAGGTTCAGGTAGTGAGTGTAGCCAAGAGACCCAGAAAGGCTCCTGTCAGGAGGGAAGATGATTGACAGTTTGAAGAATTAGCAGAAACTGGAAGAATAAAATAAGATCAGCAAAAACACAGAGGTGAGGATATCCTGGGACTGAATGATGAAACACACGTAGGTGGTAGGTGGTCGTAGCTGGAGAAGATAAAGGATGTGTGAAAGGCCCCAGGCGGAAACGAGGTGGGGAAAAAAAACTTTAGGAAGATGTTAGAGGTTGCTGTGCCCTACCCAGTGCTCACGGATAAATTTAGAACAGGAATGAAGCATGTATCAATGCACCTGTCTATGGAATGACATCCACATAAGCCCTCCTCAGTCTAGCTTAAGACAGAAGCCATTCAAAGGCTTAGGGGAATACAGCAGGGAAAAAAATGAACAGATCATCCTAGAAGAGCTCAACCCGTCCATTGTGATGATAACAAGGGTCACAGTGGTGATAAATGCTGCTGTAGACACACAGAATTGGGAGGGAAAGTAAAATGGGGGCAGTAAGGATCCTTCACACCATCAGTGACATTGGGAAGCCTAGACTTCAAGCTTGGATCCTCTCATGAGTCTGGGTACAGGGGCTGGCTTTGTAGAATTGGAAGACATCCCACTTTTATTTAATATGTTCTAAAATATCTCAGGAACGGATGGGAAGCCAGGGTCCTGAATCTGCTCATTCATTTTCAGGAGAGTAATAATAAAAAAAAAAAAATTAAGTTTGGAGTCAGGGCAAAGGTGTGACTTGGCTTCCTGGAGGCCGCATGCAAAAAAAAATCAACATGGACTTGTACAAAGCTCAAACGTGTCCACAACGTGGTGCTCTGTACGTCTGCAAGCATCCTGGCCATGACTTCTGGTGATCCCCCTGTCCCGCAGAAGGATTAGGGATGACTTTTTTAGTAAAACAGTTTTTGAAATTTTTAAGTGTATCATGCACACAGAAGAGTGCAAAAAATCACAAGTCTATTGTGAAATAATTTTCACAATCTAAACACATCCATAAAATCAGGTCCCAAATCACAAAGTATTATTAGTATCTCCCAGAAATCCCATTAGATCCGTCTTCCGGTTACTACTCCCTCTCACACAGGGAAAATACTCTGAGTCTGTGTTAGTTATCCGTGGCTTAAAACAAAAGCACACACTCATCCTCTCCACCATTTCTATGGGTCAGGAGTTTGCAAGCTTGCCTTGGTGATTCTGGCTCTTCTATGAGTATGCCCATTCAATCCAGATTTATCCAAAGGTCGATCGACATCAACTAGTAGGAATAGTTCTGCTACGAAGGACTTAGGCTTCTGTTGACTTGCTTCATGGTTTAAATCTAGCGAATACTGTCCATACCCAGGAAATCATCATACATTGGCACGGTCCATAAGGAAGTGCCGGGTTTCTGTTCTGGAGACTAAAAGGCTCAGGGTTCACTCCAGCTGAACTGGGCTAACTGGGCTGCACGAAATAACCACACAAGAGACACAAATTCCTTTGTCTTTGGGGTCACTGTGACAGCTCCTCTGACCTTAAGGATCTGCAGGAAGAGAGAGAGCGAGAGCACGCGCTGACCCCTTTTATTGAGGAGAAGCTGTTCACATGAGGCAAGGGGTCAGGTTTCAGGGGGCTGAGTCTATCTTCATGATGTCCACTGTCAGCAGGTTGACTGACACCTGGGTAGGCCACACCCAAGGGCACAGAAAGAGAAGGGGACACACACAAAGCACTTCCATGGAAGATTCTACCCTAAACAGGGCAAGGGGCTATATTACAAAGGAACAGGTGAGTGTAGCTCCACCCATGGGGCTGTAGCAAGATACACCCATGCACGAGACACCGACCCTCGAACCCAAGAAGGGTGGGGAAAGCTCTGCCACATTTCTGCGACTGAGCACCTCAGCACCCAGCCGGAGAGTGTGACTCGGTCACGTGTGAGGTTGGTCTCCCACAAGAAAGATCAGGATATGTTGAGAGCCACAGCTGAAGCGGCCCCAGCAAACTTCCAGCTGATTGGCTCAGGCCCCAGCAAACTTCCAGCTGATTGGCTCCTCTGTGGTGATGCTCATTGGACTGTTTCCCTGCCCTTTCCGACCACAGAGCTGCTCATTGGGGGACTCTTTTGGCTCCACCCACGCAACTCAGCCAATTGGCCTCAAGAGCAGGAGGAGTGGTGGGGAGTTGAGAGGCTTGTGGGAAGCCGGTGGTGGCAGTTGGGCTCTGAGGGAATTCCTGAAGAGCTGCGTGGTGCGGCGTGTGTGTTCTAAAAATAAAGTTTGTTTCTGCTTGACAAGTGGCTTGTGAATTGTGCCCAGCCAGACTGCGGCAAGGATACATACTGTTTCTCCAAATCCTGGGCTCTCTGCTGGCCAAAGCCGAGTGTCAGGACCAGGAATCTTAGCCACTTTGCTAGTTCATGTAACATTTGTTTTTTCTTTTTCTTTTCCCCTTTCCTCCCAGGAATCGTCAAGAAGCTAATGAGTGTTACTCGTGGCATGAGGACTTTGCATGTTCATCTTCTCAGAGGCAAAGCCCAGGGAATCAAAAGACAGGACACTTCTCTGATTGGTCCTCCTATCTCAGAAAAGGTCGGAAAGACAGGGGCAAAGAGTCATTCCTGTTTGCAGCATCTGGTGGGAACAGTCTCAGGCAGACAGAGGAGAAGTCCACCTGCTGCAGCCTGGCGAAGGGGATGGCCCTCCCATAGCATCTCCCAGGAAGAGGTGAGGAGTAGCTCCACCTGCAGACGGAAACGCAGGGGGGGTCCCCACTCCTGAGAAGTCCCTGGGAGAGGTGGGGAGGTTATGGGGCAGCAGGAAAAGCCTTGGAAACTCTTTCTCTCTCCCAGAAAACCATTCCGTGAGCGTGTCGCATGAGACCCTGTCACTTCTGCTCTTCACAGTGATATTCCTCTCATCTTCCAGGGTGGAGGTGGAGGACAGGCCTCCTTGCCTTGATCTCTTCTGGGCATGTGCAGCCAATGTCCACCCGCTGGGACCTGCCCTGTGGTGTCCAAAAGGTTTCTTGGGGCCTGGCACCAGAGTGGGTGCCCCCCTTCCTCCCTGGGGAGGCTCCCTCCACCAGTGTCGGCTGGAGTTGGTGGGTGCCTACTTCGGCCCCCTCGGGTCCCTCTTATGAGACGGCTCAGAGGTGAGTGTGGTACTGTTCCTTTCACAGTTCCCACTGGGACCAGGCTTTCCCAGACACAATGGCAGATTTCTTTTCTTTTTTTTTTTTTTTTTGCAAATTCCTCAATGCGATGCTTTATCGACTCTCCCTTCCCTATCTCACCTCCCCAACCCCCTCCCAATGGTCATTCACCTCTCACATAAACCTCTTGCAGCTGGAGCTTTGTCCTTGTCTCAGGGCCTGGTTCTTGGGGAACTCAGGTCAACACGGGTCCTGGGAGTCGTGGCTCTCAGCTCATTCATTCACTTCTTCACATGCACACGCAACGCTTCCTGGCTGTTTGCCAGGTCAGGGACTTATAGCTGGGAATACACTGGACTCAAGACCAAAAAGTTTCCCTGAGGAACTTTCCTTCCTGTTGGGAAGAAAGAAAG
This sequence comes from Ictidomys tridecemlineatus, assembly GCF_052094955.1. Classification (NCBI taxonomy): domain Eukaryota; kingdom Metazoa; phylum Chordata; class Mammalia; order Rodentia; family Sciuridae; genus Ictidomys; species Ictidomys tridecemlineatus. Next base: position 20,730,734 of record NC_135491.1, on the reverse strand, counting down.
GAAGAAAGGAAGAGAGGAAGAAAGGAAGAAAGAGAGAGAGAGAGAGAGAGAGAGAGAGAGAGAGAGAGAGAGAGAGAGAGAAAGGAAGGAAGGAAGGAAAGAATGGAAGGAAGGAAGGAAGGAAGGAAAGAAAGAAACAGGAAATAAAAAAGAAAGAAAGAAGGAAAGGAGGGCTGGAGCTGTAGCTCAGTGGTAGAGTGCCTACCTTGCATGTGTGAGGCCCTGGGTTCAATCCGTAGCACCACATAAAAATAAACAAGGACACTTTAAAAAATAAGTAAGGAAGAAAGGAAATAAAGAAAGAAAAAGAAAGGAAGAAAGAAAGAGAGAAGGAAAGAAAAAAAGAAAGAAAGAAAGAAAGAAAGAAAGAAAGAAAGAAAGAAAGAAAGAAAGAAAGGAAGAAAGGAAGAAAGGAAATGACTTATAAGGGCACAACTCCAAGTGAGAGGTTCTATCCGAGATGGGGGAGACCTCTCTTAGTTGCTCAGTTCTGTGAGGCCTGGCCAGGCCTGGTCTCTGGGCCCCTGGGGGGCTGTCCCACACAAAGACATAAATGGCCCTTGCCCCTCTCTGCCTCCCTCACCTCTGGCGCCTTGCCCAGTGGCTGCCTCTCCTTGTGGGACTCTGGTTTTAGGGGAGACCCAGCCTGGCCAAGCTGCACGGTGCAGGGGAGACTTCTCCCGGCATGGCAGCCTCAGACCGGAGCTGCTTCCTGTCAGCTCGGCACCCACCGAGTACTCTAGAACCTGGATCCAGTTGTCGTGACTCACGGGCCACAGAAGCAATGAATTTGGGAAGAACAGGAAAAACAGTCAATATTTATCCAACAGCTTCTCTATGGAGACTCGACCAGGGACTTCAACCTAGGTCGTCTCATTGAACCCTAACTGTCTGGGGGCAAGAATTTTATCCCTGGCAACGGAGAAGGCAACGGAGACTTGGCGGGACTGAGTGACTTCTCTATGGTTTCAAAGCTGACGTGATGCCAGGGTTTAGGCTCCCGTCTCCTTGACTCCAAATCCAGTAGCCCCAGACCACACCCTGCTGTGTGCACATGGCTGCCCATCAGAGACTCTTGGAAGTCGATTCTCTTCTATGCGCCTGGCCATGCCGGGTCAGCCTTATGTCTCCTTACCTCAGGAAGCCCTGGGATGGCCAGTGTCAGACATGGAAGGCAAAGTCTGGAGTCCTCGGCCTGCATCTGGGAGGGCCTGGGCTGGAAGGCAGCAGGTGTGATCAGAACATCCCCGAGGGCCCAGGACACACTGCTCGGGAAAGGACTCAGAGGGCGGGGCTGGTTGGCAGGTGCTGGCCTCTCCTCTGTGCCTGGTCAAGCATCCTCCAGTGGATTTCCAAAGCAGTGGGGGCAACAAGGATGGTGACCTTACATCAGTCATTTCTGGGGAGGCACATTGAGTGCTCAGCATGGCCACGTGGCATCGTAGGTCACTCTCCTCCAACCTGCTGCTCCAGAATCCAGCCTGGTTGTTGTGCACTTGGCCACGAAAGGCAAGGACACAGCAAGGTGCCGCTCTGTCTGGAACCCGAGGCTTTTCAGAGCTGCGCAGGGCTGGCTGGGGCTGGAACTGGCGCTCTGGAGGGCAGCGCCGAACTCTTTGCATGTATTTTACCACGTTCTCCTGCGGCTCCTTGGGAAGTGTTCAACAGAGCTGGTTTCCCTTGTGCTCGTCTGAGCCTGGCTTCTGTCAGTTTATGTGTTTTTCAAAAAATGCTGTCAATTCTCCACTTCTTGAATCCGTTAATTATCTGCCTGACTGTCTGTTTAGGCAGAGGAAAACCCAAATTGCGTAGGATCTCGCCCACCTCGCTGCAAGTCAGTTCAGTAAACACTCACCACAGCCCTGCTGGCTGGCCCAACCTGCCGCCAAACACAGGAGAGGCACTGAGGAAGAGGTGGCTGGTTTGGGCCTTGCTTTGGGAGGTAGGTGTGTGCGTCCTCTCTTGACTGCCAAGGCGGGAAGTGGCATGTCCTGGTCAACTCTGTCCTGACCCAATCCAAGGGTGAGGGAAAGGGGGTGGCATAGGGGCTCACAGAACTGCGGCTGCAGAACAGGGTGGCAGTGCCCCAGCCAAGAGCCCAGCTGCCTGGCCCTTCCCCTGTGCTAGCCGGGGGTGCACACGTGCCCGGTCGTGGGTCTGGGCATCTTATGCACATACAAGGGTTTGTTGGGAGAATCAAAGCAACAGTTGAAAACTGTGAAAGGGACAGGGACCTGAGATGAGGACCAACGGAGTGGAGGGATCTGTTCTGGGTTCCTTCCGGGCGCCAGGGTTCCAAGGCCTTCTCCTCCGACGGTTGGATTGGAATCAGTTCTGAGAAAGCTTCCAGAGCTTCTCTGTAGGGTGGAGTTGACTGGTGAAGGTCAGTTTATTGCTGTGGAAATGTAGAGTCCAAAGAGAGACGGGCCTGGTGAGTCCTCCAAAAACTAAGCACAGACTTGCTGTGCAACCTAGCGATTCCACAAAAGAACTCAAAGCAGGCACGGGAAGTGATCTTCTGTTTGAACACCCATGTTTATGGCGGTACTATTCACCAGAGCCGAGAGACGGGAATGACCCCAATGGCGGGTGGACGGATGGACGGGCAAAATGTGAAGATGCCTACACGAGGCAGTGTCATTTAGCCTTGACAGGAAATTCCGATGCGTGCTATAGTGTAAATGGACCTTAGGACATAGTGAAGCGACCCCGTCCCTGGAGAATGAATTTACTTGGCTCCTCTAGATGGGGTACCTGGAGTAGCCAATGCCGAGACAGGAAGGAGAAAGGTTCTTGCTGGGGGTTGGGGGAAAGGAGACAGGATGTTTTCATTTGATGTGTAGGGAGCTTGTTTGTGATGATGAGGAGTCGTGGTTGCACAGAAACCGTGTGAGTGTGTTGGAGGCAGTGCACTGAGAAAAGGTAAAATGGTGAACTGGATATTATGTCGACTTTAGCCACAGTTAGAAAGGAAGAAAAAAGAAAGGAAGGGAGGAGGAAGGAAGAATGGAAGGAAGGAAGGAAGGAAGACAGGTCGGCAGGCAGAGGAGGAAGGAAGTAGCCTGCTTGGTGGCTCACACCCGCCATCCCCGCCCCCCAGGAGGCTGAGGCAGGAGGATCCAAATTTGAAGCCAGCCTCGGGAATTTTGTGAGGCACTAAGCAACAGAGCAAGACCCTGTCTCAAAATAAAAAATGAAGAGGACTGGGGATGTGGCCCTGTGGCTAAGTGCCCCTGAGTTCAATCCCTGGTACCAAAAAAAAAAAAAAAAAAAAAAGAAAAGAAAAAAAAGAAAAAGAAAGAAAAGGAAGGGTGAGTCTGAGAGGGAGGAAGAGAAGAAAGGAAGAGGAAGGGACTCCTTGGGTCCTGTCACCTGAGACATCCAAGCAGAAGCCACCTGACTCCGGGCCTGGTGCTGCCAAGGGACTCAGGAATCAGACGAGGGCTGTCCCTTTGAAGAGCCTGGTGACACACGGGAAGAGCGTGTGGGGTCAGACAAAAATGGATGAATACCCACCTGGCATCCCAGTTAGCCGAATGATGTGGACAAGCGGCCCAGGCTCTCGAAAGCTGTCCTGGGTTTCCTGTAAGACGATGCTTCAGTGATCGCCGTGCAAGTTACTTGTGAGAACCGAATGAGTCGGTGTGCCAGGAAACCAGATCCATGTGACGCCAAATAAAACACACACTGACCACAGAGAAAGAACTCAGATCACCATGAACATATGAGAAGATGCTCAAATCAACCCATAAGAGAAATACAGATCACAAATTAAACACAATGTTAATTTAAATCTATCATCAGATTGGAAAATGTAATGGTTTAGGAGCACATACTGTTGGAGAGATTATGGTGAAATAGCTGTGTGTTTTGCCAGTTCAAGGCAAAATAATGCTACCCTAGGGAGGGCAATTTGGCAATGTTTATAAATATCAGAGACCAAATTTCTTAGTGATTTAACAATGTTACTTCTGGGAAATTCTTCTACAGATATACCCCTGAACATATGCAAAATGACATACATGCAAGTTTTTTTGTATCAGAAAAAACTGAAGTAGAAAATATTTAAAACAATTAAATATCCACTAATAAGAGATTTTTTAAAAAATGAAATCAGCCAGATTTACAGAAAAGGAATAGTATGCAGCTAGAAAAAGGAACGAGGAAGCTGTGCTGAAATGGTTAATTGACAAAAAAGCAAAGTATAAGCTACACACATAGCGTGTTGGTCAGCAATATGTCAGTGTGACCAAAATACCTGACAAGGAGGAAAAAGGTGATTTAGGGTCATGGTTTCAGACATTCAGTCTACGGTCTGTCAACTCCATTGTTCTGGGCCAAAGGTGAGTCAGAACATCCTGGTGGAGGAAATGCTGCTCAAATTACAGTGTCAAGGAAGCAGAGGGAAAAGGGGGAGTGACCGCAGGAATATATGCCCTTCTAGGGCACACTTCCAACCACCTACCTCCTCCTTCTATGCCCCACTCACCTACAGTTACCACCTCGTTAGTTCATTCAAACTAGAATGGACCAATTAGGTCACAGCTCTCACAAGCTAATCATTTCTCATCTGAATATTCCAGAATTAACACAGGAGCTTTTGGAAGACACCTCCTATCCAAACCATAACCTCAAGTTTTTTGGTATAAGAGGAGAGGGGGTAAAAAAAATACATACATCTTTGCTCCTTTTTGCCTAATGAAAAAAAAATTGTACATCAACAAGAAACTAATAAAAAATATTTTCCTGAAGGAGTATGGAAGGGAATAAGGAGGTAACCTAGGTGTGAATCTCCCCCCTTCTCCTTCTTATTTTTTCTCTTCCTCCTCCTCCTTCTCCTCATCCCTCCTCCTCCTTCTTCCTCCTCCTTCTTCCTCTTCCTCCTTCATCAGCATCATCTCTTCCTCCCCCTTCTTCCCCTCCTCCTCCTCTTCTTCCTCCTCCTCTTCTTTTGTCCTCTCCCTTCTCTCTCTCTTCATAATGTGTTAGTTAGCTTTTAATTGCTTTGACCAAAACATTCAATAAGAACAACTTAAAAGAGTAACAAAAGTGTGTCTGGGGCTCATGGTCTTAGAGGTCTCAGTCCCTAGATGACCAGCTCCATGACTCTGAATTCAAGGGGAGACGGCACATTTTGCAGGAAGGAACCAGAAGAGGAAAGTTACTCAGCTCATAGCAGGGTCAGGGAGCAGGGGGGGAGCAGAAGGCCCTGAAGGGAAAATGCACCCTTCCAGGGAACACCTCCGTGACCCGCCTGTTAGCCAGGCCCCCCTGCCTACAGTCACCGCCCAGTCAGTCCATTGAAAGCTAAGACGGATTGATTCCATCACCCATCTCACGTTCGGGTCATTTTATCTCTGAATTTTCGTGCATTAACAGGATACTTGGGGATACACTTCAGACCCAAACCATAAGATTTTGTCCGTGGCTGCTAAAAAAGCTCATGGCCACTTCACAGTGCAAAGTGCATTAGTCTGTCTCCGAGAGTCCCAAGGTCTTAACACCCACCGTTAGCATTGTCCAAAAGTCCAGGCCCAAAGTCTCATCGGAAAGGCAAGGCAAGTTCCTGGTTGCAATCTCCTGTGAAAGTAAGTTGGAGACATCCAATACACAGTGCTATGGAGTAAATATCCCCAGTCCAAAAAAATAGGAGGGTTAGGGGCACAGAAAGAAAGCATGGGGCCCAAACAAGACCAAAACCCAGGAGCACACAGGTCCCCTCACTCTGCCTATAGCAGAGGGCACCTGGTTGTGAGACGTGCTACCTCTAGAGCCTGGGCACCCACCCCTTTGGCCTTGCTTGCTGTGCACAGGCGTCTCCTTTGGCTTGACTTTCTCTGCAGTCAGCAGCTTTTTTGACAGACAGTCCACCTTACTGGCATCTCTTAATTTCTGGGGTATCCATTTCAGCTTCAGCTTCACCTTCACAGCTTCGTGCATCACCTCAGGGGCAGCCCAGAGGAGCCTGCTACACTTTGTTTGGCCTCCAGGGCCTTCCTCTGAAATCTCAGCAGGTGCCTCTGTGACCCCTCCAGGAAGACTCCAACATCCATCACGCACTCCTGCAGAGCCAGCACCACATGCATGCTATCAAGGTCTGCTGCCGGCCCATGCAATACCCGGGTCCCCTGAAATCAAGGCTGCAGTGAGCTCCGCATGGTGAGACAACTTTTTAGGAGCTCCCAGTGTGAGCCAGATACACCCGTGACCTCTTCTCAAAGGAATTCTCCCTTGGAGAGCCTTGAACCCACAAAGGGTGTGGTCCCGAAAATTCCTGGGGTGTCCTCAAGACATTTCCTATTGTGCAAAGTACTCAGCATTTCTGTAAGAGCTACAATCTCATCAAGAAGCCCACCTTCCTTGGCCCTAGCTTCATATGCACTTGTCTGTTCAAGTCCAGTTTCCCCTCTGAAACCTCCTGAGCAGAGTCCACATTTCTACCTGCAGTCGGGTCTCCGAAGCTCAGCAGAGGAAAGATGCTCAGCTTCTGGCAGAGCCACAAAGCAGAGGCAGGAGAAGGGGACACAGAGAAGGTGCGCCTTCCCAGGGCACACTCCCAGGGACCCACCTCGGCCAGTCAAGCCCCCCCCCCCACCCAGAGACATCACCCAGCCTTAGATTGTGGTCTAACCATGAATTCATTTTATCTCTGAATATTCCTGTCCTAACAGGAGGTGGTTTTTTTTTTTTTTTTTTTTTTTGGTGGGGGGAACCTCCTTTCTAAACCATAAACACATCAATTTGATTTTTATAGCATGTTAGCAATTACATGCTTAAAACTTAATTTACAAAGTGAAACTTGATTTAAAAATAAAAAACCAACTTTTCAAAATTATGAAACTTTATCGGAGACACCGAAGATGTCTTAATGAAGGAATTGGCAGATTATGGTCCTATCGGGAAAGGCTCTCTCTACTCCAGTGACATCAGTTCTTTCTAAATTAACTAATTCATTCAATACATTTGGAAACAACAGCTCTACCTATAAAATCTAACAGGCATTCTCATGTTCGCCAGGAAAATAAATTGTTCTAGGATTGTTGGAAGAATTTTGTGAGGGGAAAAAAACCAGGAGCTTATGTTATCAAGATAGACCACTAAAATCGAGTGACTAAAGTGCACTTAAAATATGTTAATTGTATTTTATTATTACATGAGAAAAAAAAGATGCATCAAGAAAAGAATGGAGAATCTGAAAACGGACCCACGTGTGTTTAAAAATTTACAAAATTGTAAAAATAAATTGAAAAACCCTTATTTTACAATATTAATGCAACTAATTGCAACTGGGTTTGATTGAAATCTGTGTATTCTGAAAGCAAAACTTTACAAGTATAAGAATAAAATGCAGAAGAATTTCCATAGGATTAGATAATACAAACTTGGCCACCCAGGAGAGAAAAACCAAGAAATGACAAAGAAAAAGAATAACCCGATTTTACTACCCTACAATTTAAAAATCACCAGAAATATAGTGATTTCAATATCCTAGTAACAAACATAAACTAAAGACAGAAGAAAACAGCTGGGGTGGAGCTTAGTTGTAGAGCCCTTGCTTTGAATGCATAGGGTTTCGGCCCCAGCACTGCATTAAAAATATAAAAGAGAAATTTTACAACATGATTATATTTTTACATCCTAGAAATAAAACTAATAAGTTGTGTGTAAGATCTCCATACCAGAAAATGTAAAATATTATTATTAATCATCATCCTTATATTATATATTATTTTGAATAAATTAAGATTTTAATAAATGGATTTCTGTGCTGTGTTCTTGGGTTGGAGTGTAGCTATATCAGTTCTTCCCAAATGATTTATATATTTATTCAATTTCAATAAAGATATCAGGATTCTCTTTCTCCCTTTTTGGAGGAAAGTGACATACTGACTTAAGTTTTTTTTTTTTTTTTGTGTTTTCTGATCTTTCAGTCTTTTTTTTTTTTTTTTGCATTTTAATTGACGTATCCTAATTGTACACATTTATGGGATATAGCATGATATTTGAATACATGTATACAATGTGAATGATCAGATCAGATCAGGATAATTGGTACGTCCATCACCTCTAACATTTATCATTTCTTTTTTTTTTTTTTTATTGGTTGTTCAAAACATTACAGAGCTCAAGACATATCATCTTTCATACATTCGACTCAATTGGGTTTTGAACTCCCCAAATACATAATACAGACTCACTTCTGTTACATACTCACATTTTTACATAATGGCATATTAGTGACTGTTGTATTCTGCTACCTTTCCTATCCCCTACTATCCCCCCTCCCCTCCCCTCCCCTCCCAACATCCCTCTCTACCTCCTCTGCTGTTGTTCAATTCTCTCCCCTTTTTTTCCCCCCACCCCCTTGCCCCTCATAACCTCTTATTATTTTGTGTATCACTGAAGGTCTCCTACCATTTCCATATGTTTTCCCTTCTCTCTTCCTTTCTCTCCCCCCATTCGTCTTAGTTTACTGTTAGTCTTTTCCTCATGCTCTTCCTTCCTGTTCTATTCTTAGTGGCTCTCTTTATATCAAAGAAGACATTTGACATTTGTTTTTTAGGGCTTGGCTAGCTTCACTTAGCATAATCTGCTCTAATGCCATCCATTTCCCTGCAAATTCTATGATTTTGTCGTTTCTTAGTGCTGCATAATACTCCATTGTGTATAGCTGCCACAATTTTTTTATCCACTCATCTATTGAAGGGCATCTAGGTTGGTTCCACAGTCTAGCTATTGTGAATTGTGCTGCTATAATCATTGATGTGGCCGTATCCGTATAGTGTGCTCTTTTCTGACTTAAGTTTTAATGGAACTCTGAAGGCCTAAGAATAGTTGAGATAATCCTTGAGAAGAAGTAGATAAAGGACTTATTGTATTGGATATCCAGATTTTTTTAAAAAAATTTATTTTTAGTTTTTTAGGTGGACATAATATCTTTATTTCAATTTTATGTGGTGCTGAGAATTGAACCCAGTGCCTCACGCGTGCAAAGTGAGCGTGCTACCACTTGAGCCACATCCCCAGCCCAAGACAGGGCCTTGTTAAGTTGTTTCAGGTTTCCCTAAGTTGCTGAAGCTGGCTTTGAACTTGCTATCCTCCTGCCTCAGCCTCCTGAGTCACTGGGATTACAGGCCTGCACCGCGCTGCCCATAAACTTGATCCAGGACCAAAGGCACACTGTGGCTGGGAAACCGGAAGTCGTGTCCCTTTGATAAAGACAGCTGCATCAGCTGGACAGCCACAGAGGGGATATGACAAGTGACGTCACATTACCCGGCCCATACACACAGAGCCATCCTTGGCTGCAAGGTGAAAAGAAAACAATAAAGCTTCCAAGGCAAACATCACAGACTATTCTTATAACCTCGGGGTAGAAAAGACTTCTTAAATCAAATATCAAAAGTACTCCCATCAAAGAAGATGGATAAATTGAGCTACATTAAAATGAAAACGTTTGTTCATTAAAAGACATCGTAAAGAGGCAAGGATAAATCACAGAGAGGGAGAATGTATTTATAACACAAATAACCAATAAACAACTTGTTCCCAGAATATATAAAGAACTGCAAATCAATACAAAATGACGCATAACTGTGCCAGTTATTAATTTATTGCCTCTTGGCTCCAAATTTACCCTATTTATTCCTGCTTTGTAATCCTGGCAGTGGACTCTGATGCCGAATTTGTGCTTTTCCAGCTGACTCTACATCGGGCTCTGTCAACAGGGGGCACCGAAGGAAACTGCAAAGATGGAGGAGGAACAAGGTTTGTTTTCCATCCCTAATTTTTACCATGCATGCAAAGCGCTGCAGCTCAGGTGGATTTCCAGAGCACTTCCGGGCAGTGCATGACCCCTGTGGATCTGGGGCAGCCCCAGCAATTTCATCTTTATTACAGAGGCAGGGAGCAGGTTTCTGCAGCAGTTTCATCATCTGGAAGCTGGAATCTCACTGCATCTCAGGTTGAAGAACCTCTTTTCTAAACTGCCACGGGTCTTCCTGTTCCCCTTCTCCTGAGCCCCAGGGATGGTCACTTTCTGCAGTTGCCACCCCGTGTATCTTACAATCCAGCCTTCCCTCTTTCAGTCGGTAGCCACCCCTTAACCTTAAGAAATATCCATAATATTTTTCTTTGTTTAAATTCCTGGGTGTGTTGTATTTCTCCTAAAGGGCCCCTGGCCAATACCAGAACCCAACAGGAAAAAAAAAAAATGAGAGCAACTCATCAGAATACAGAAGACGTTCTAGATAGGGATGAAGGGTGGGAGGGAAAGGGAGGGGGCAGGGGATTAGCCAGGGCGGTGGAATGTGATGGACATCTAAAGTACACGTATGACGACTTGAATTGGGTGTCAGCATACTTTATATATAAACAGATATGAAAAATTGTGATACATATGTGTAATAAGAATTGTAATTGCAAAAAAAACCCCAAAGTACATGTATAAAGGCATGAATTGGTGTGAACATACTCTATATACAAAGATATGAAAAATTGTACTCTGTATGTGTAAGAAGAATTGTAATGCCTTCCACTGTTGTGTATTTAAAAAAATTAATTCAATAAAACTAAAATAAAAAAAAGAATACAGAAATGTATTTCCCAAAGGCAAATCCACCTAGGAAGAAGGACTTAGCATCATTCCTCATCTGCAAAATGCAAATCTAACCATCGGCAGTACCATCCACATCCACTAGGATGGTTAGACTTAAAAAGACTCATAATACCAAGTGTTGGGGAAGATGGGGAGTAGTCAAAACTTTTACACTGATGACAGATCCGTCAATGGATAAAGTGCTTTCAAAACTTGACACTACCACACTCTTTGACCCAGAATTCAATTCTTCAGGCTGTATCCAACTGAAATATATTAAACACACACACACACACACACACACACACACACACACACACACCCCAAAAGATATTACAAGCATGTTCATAGAGACTTAAAAAAACAAACAACAACCACCAGAGGTCCATCAAGACCAGAATGGGTAAATACAGTATGATACACTTGTAAAATGTTACGTACAACAATGGAAATGTATATATGGCAGCTTCGTGGCCCGACAGAGGATGAATTTCAAACCCAATATTGACCCACAGCAACAAGGAATCAGCCACAGAAAAACAGGTGAGGTGTGACTCTTGTATATGAAATTTTCAAAGCCCCAACCCTTTATTTTAAACTTGTTTTAAGTTGTAGATGGACACGATAGCTTTACTGTATTAATTTTTATGTGGTGCTGAGGATTGAACCCAAGTACCTCATATGTGCTAGGGGAGTGGAAGGAGGAACAAGGTTTGTTTTCCGGCCCTAATTTTTACCATGCATGCAAAGCGCTGCAGCTCAGGTGGATTTCCAGAGCACTTCCGGGCAGTGCATGACCCCTGTGGATCTGGGGCAGCCCCAGAAATTTCATCTTTATTACAGAGGCAGGGAGCAGGTTTCTGCAGCAGTTTCATCATCTGGAAGCTGGAATCTCACTGCATCTCAGGTTGAAGAACAGCCACAGCCCCAGCACACCCCAAAGCTCATCTCTTGGTAGTTATTGTTGCTTTTTAATCATTACCTGTGGGGGGGGGAGATGGTTGGGCGGGTGTGAGAGGGACTGCTTAGCTGCATACAATGTTATGTTTCTTGACCTGGATTCTGGTTACATGGATGTACCATTTTGTGATGACTGATTGAACGTGACATATTTTATTCAGGTTTTTTTTGGTATATTTGTTATTCTTCAATTAAAAAGCTAACAAAGGAAAAGAAAAGGTGACAGATTGAGGTAAAATACTTTCTACACTTACATTATTAAAATTCGAGCATCCAAAATATATAAAAGAATGAATATATAACACTGTGTATTTAAAAAAAAGAATGTCTATAAAAGAAAGGCAGACAACCTTTAAGAAAAATGGGTAAAGATTGCAATAAACTATTTATATAGTTCATACTATTGGCCAGTACACACTGGTAGGGCTTCTTAGTTTCATTAGGAATCTGGGAAACAGGTTCCTAAACACAAATGGCATTTACCACTCATTTGAATAGGAAAAGAGGAGACGGATTAAATGTTGGAGAGAATGAGGGGAAAATGGGCATTTTTATCTCAGTCAGATATAAATTGATAAAATGTTTTTTGGGGGGAATTTAGTAGTATCCATCAAAATAAAAACATAAACCATTGGGCCACCGAATCACTTTTAGGAATGCTAAAATAACATTCACACATTTCTTTTTAAAGATACAACATGAAAAAGAAATGGAAAACTAACGATGTGTGAATCAGAAGAAAAATCAAGTCTCTCTTCACAATGGAATACTATGTGGCTGATAAAAATAAAATGAAATTCACTGTGATCTGACATGACAAAAGCTTTTCAAATACTAACTCACAAAGCAACTCAAGACACAAAAACAGGTCCTTAAAAGTTTCCTCCATGAGGTCCAGTGAGAATCAGAGCCCCTCCATGTCAGTTATCATTTCCTGGTACTGTGATGGCTGACTCTCTCTGCTGGAGGTGATCAACACCCACTACACTTGCCTTTGAAATCTACAGGATTGATTTAGGGAAGAGAGGAGGGTGGGAACAGGGATTCTCTCCAGGAGAGAAATTCCTTCGAATGTCTGAGTGTGTTTATTCTTGCTGTATTCCAAAACCTAAGATGCCCTGCATCTGCTTAGGGATGGTGCAATGTCCTCTGTCTGGGAAAAAGGCCGGCACCGACCAGCGGAAACAAAATATGAACCTTTTCTGTGATTTTGAGTGTTCCAGTAGCTACAGTATGAAGAAATAAAAAGAAACCAGTGACATCAATTTGAATAATGAACATCTCTGAAATCTAAGATATCAAGACTATCATTATCTCAATGTGTAATTAATATAAAAGCCTGAGTGAGATAAGTTAATGCTACGGTTTGGATGTAGTTCGTACCCTCCAAGGTTCCTGTGCTGCAAGTTTGGTCACTGAATGGTGATGCTGACAGGGGTTGGGTGTGAAAGAGGTAGGACCTAGTAGAAGGTCTTGGGGCCAGGACCCCTGGAGGAGATCAATGCCCTCTTCCAGGAGTGAGTCAGTTTTTGTGGAATTACATAAGTTCCTGTGAACTAATGGGCTGTTTGAAAGTGAGTGCAGCTTTATTGATGGTCTATCTCTCTCTCTCTCTCGTCATGTAATATATCTGCTCCATGCATGTCACTTGCCTCTTGCAGCTATAATGCCATCTGCCATGTTTTCTTTTTAATGAGGGGAGGGTACATACTGGGTTTGAACCCAGGGGTGCTTTAGCACCGAGCTACATCTCCAGCCCTTTTTATTTTATCTTTTGAGATGACGTCTCACTAAGTGGCTTTGCCCCTCACTGAGTTGCTGAGGCTGGTGTAGAAATTGCAATCCTCCTGCTTCAGCCTCCTGAGTTGCTGGGGTTGCAGGGTGGACCCAATGCCCAGCTTCTATGTTTTGGGTGGTGTTTGTGTTTGACACAGTGATACACCCCCACCAGAGGCCACCAGATGCATTCTTCAAACTGTGAGCTAAATAAAACTCAGTTATTTTAAAGTCACTGCGATGCTTTGGATCTCAGATCCAAAGCGTGACCTCCAAAGTGGTAAGGTTCAGAGGTGGAGCTTTAAGGCAGTGGTGAGGGCTTTGATTTTATCAGAGGATTAATCCATTTGCTGGATTAATCCATTGGTAGCCGATTAGACTCCTGGATGGTAACTGGAGGCAAGTAAGGTATGGCTGGAGGAAATAGGTCACTGGGGATGTGTCCTTGAAGATACACCTGTCTTGGCTTCTCTCTCTCTCTCTCTCTCTCTTTCTCTTTCCCTTTCCTGGCTGTTGTGAGCTGAACAGCTTTCCTCCACTATGCCCTTTCTCCATGATGTTCTGCTCCATGTCCTGCCTAGGAGCCTGCTAACCACAGACGGAAACTCTGAAACTGTGGGTCAGAATAAATACCTCTTCCTCCTCCTGGCTGTTCTTGTCAGGTATTTTGTTTGCAACGATGGAACGCTGATTAACGCAGCCTCGGGTATTTTGTCTCAGGAACATGAAATAAATTAGGACAGCTATATTCTATTTTGGGGGGGACTCTTGAAAACCTGGGATGCACTTTCCACTAACGGCCCATCTCAGTTTGGATGCTAGTTTTATTCTTGACTCGATCTGTACTTGGATGTCACAAAACTCCCAGTTGAAACCGTGGATTTAAGTACCTGAGCTTTCCCAGGCATATCTGAATATACTTAAATACTTTCCCAAGGACTGAATGAAATGTCCCTTTTATATGAATTCAACTAAATAAAAAGAGGCAAAGTTTAAAAATCCAGTGTCTCAGCCATTCTAGCTGCACTGGAAGTGCTGAGTAGCCAATGTCTTGGTATTGGATGAAGCAGATGGAGGGCAGTCCCTCCCTGTGGCTGGGGAGGTGGGTGTGGACATTCTCAGGACGGGCATTGCTGGGTGAGCCCTCTGGTCCCTCCTGGCCCTGGAGTGGCTTCTCAGCTCTTCTCTGCATTGCAAACATGTGGGAGCCCAGGCACAGGGACAGCCAGGTGAGGACTGGCCCTCAGCCAGCTCCAGCAGGTTTCTCTTACCTCCGACACCTGGCTACCTGACATTTAATCCAGCAGCCTCTGTGCCACCGTGTGGAGGCTGTAAGGATGAACCAGGGGCCCTGTGGGACATAAAGGACTTCCTCCGAGGGACTGCATTCCTGAGGGATGAGCCTGACCTTGGGACTCAACCCAACAGGATGAGCTAAACTGGGATTTCACAACCTGGCATCAGCCTGGAGCAGGTGGTGGTGGCAGCTGGGAGCCCTCCTGCTGTGGACTGGAGCGACCTCAGCCGCTGCTGAAGGCCTGAAGGGCAGGGGAGGAGACTAAGGAGTTCACAGCCCTGCCCTGCACCAGGAGCCTGGGCATCCGCACCCCCCCTGCACCCCCCCTGCACCCCCCCCCCATCCGTGGTGAAAAGTATTCCCTCTAAAACTGGAGGTCTGCTTGGCACATCTTGAGAACTTATTCTTTCCCCTTCTTTCTTAAGTCAGTGTGGAAGCTTCTGTTCCAAATCTATTCTTGAGAACCTTGCAGTAGCCTCTTTCTCTCCGAGCTCTGGGCTGCAAAGACCACATGCTTCCACGGATATGCTGAGCTCCCACGTCGTCGGTGAAGTTAAAACCTCACAGGTTCATTCATGGCGAGTGTCATGCCACACACGTGCCATGGTGCAACCCAAGAAGACAAGCTCCCTCCCTGCGGGATCCCACAGCCTGGCCCTGGAAGCTGGAGGTGCCTTCCCCTTATTACACACAGTGGTTCACAGCCTCGACCCCACTGTGGGGTCCCCTGGAGAGATTTTAAAAAGTCCTGATGCCTGGGACCCTTTCCAGAAGTTCTGATGTAATGGGCTTGGGGTGCGACCTTGGCAATGGAATTCTAAAAATGGGATCCTCTTACCAGGTGATTCTCCTGTGCAGCCTGGGTGAGAAGCGCTGTTTTAAATCAAGTCAATGATCTTAGCAGCTCTCCACTGGGTCTAGGGAATACTAATTGCATCCCAGGACTTCTGGGTTTCAGGCAGCAACCAAAGGGATCCTTTGAAGTGTAAATGAAGTCTGTACACTTCCTCTCTCCAAAATGCTCCCCATTTCTCTTTAAGTAACCACCAAAGGCCTGGTTACCTCTCCGATCTGTCCTCTGCTCTCTGGTCCTTGCTCTCTCTGCACCAGCTGCACCTGCTCCCTGGTCGTGCTTTATCCTGTCTCAGGCCTGAGCAGGGGCTTCTGGGTCGCTTCTTGTTTCTGCTTTGGAGCATCATCCCTCAGAGATCCACGTGGCCAAAGCTCTCATCCCCTTCCTTGATATCACTGTTCATATATTGTCTTCTCAGTGAGGTTTCTCGGATCCCCTCCTACCCTGTTACCCTCTATTCTCCCCTCCATTTTCTGTGACCTCGCCTTGGAACACACCATACAATTAACTTATTAGCAACGCCTCCTGCATTACTAGTGTCTCCTCTGCTGGGGATGCTCGTTTTGTTCTCTGATGTATCTGGCACCTAGGACGAGCCAGAAAAAATACAGTGCTGCTATGGTTTGAGATCCACTCGCCGCCTCCACTTCAAGGTGTGTTGGAACCTTAATTGCTCCATGACAGTGTTGGGGGGGGCTTAGTGGGAGGGGTTTAAAGTCCTGGGGTCCAAGCCCTTCATCATAGATTAATGGCTTTCTCATGTGAGTTTCTGCTTTGTGGGACTGGATTAGATATGGGAGAGTGAGTTATAAAGTTTCCCCTCATGTTTTGTCTCTTTCACATAGCCCTGTCTGCCCTTGTTAAAACTAGGAGTTGGTGCAATATGGAGACCCTCACCAGACACAGCCACTGGATCTTGGACTTCCCAGCCTCTTGAACTGTGACAAATTTCTTCTTTGTAGATTACCCAGTCCCAAGTACTTTGGAATAGCCACAGGAAACAGGTTAAGACCGATACTATGTAATTATTTATTAACTATATAAAAAATCTGCAAAGCACTAATTAAGACAGCTTCCTAGGTAAATGAAAGTGATGAGATTGGATATTTAACATCCGTTTGTCCAGATATGGTCTAGAATGACAGAAGGACTATGGTAAGAATACGAAGCCAATAGTTACACTGGAAAGTAGGGAATCCGTGCACTATGAATAGGTCAGAAACTACAATGTAAGACGACTCAACCTACTAGAAAAAAAATGATGGGTCAAAAATAAAGAAAATGACCAAAAAGAAATGCTCACCTACTTTTCTGAGAAAGCAGTAGGTGTCCTGGGAATAGAGGAGATCCAGAGAATCCATATAAATGTGTCTGCATTTAAAACAGTGAGAACAGAGCTGTGGGCAGGTCGTGGGTCTGCTGTGAGCTCCTTGTTCTTGGCTACTGTGAATCAACACTCTGGGAGGTAGTCTCTCTGGGAGGTTCAAGGGTTAGCATTGCAGCAGAAAATGCAGACCCCCCCCTCCCCCCGGCCCCCGTGCACATAGATGCTCCATGGTGAAAGCTTTTTCCTAGGAGGGAACCGTGGGGTCAGGAAGCAAGGTCGTTCCACCCTGGAAACGGAGGCAGATCTAAAGGGAGAACTCCAATGGAAATCTAATCGTTGGTGTTTGTCTTCAGCCAACACAGAAAAGGAACTGGAGCACACTGAAATCTCCCTGCTATGATTGTCTCCCTCCATCTCTGTACCCGGCTCCAGTTGCCTTATGACTAAACAGGTTTGTAAGCGCATGCCAAGTCATCTTCCAGTTTCAGAACTGAATGCAGCCAGGTGGATGGGATGGGTGTGTGTGTGTGGGGGGGGGGGCCAGGGGAGAGCCAGCCCACACTGTTTGGAGCATTTACCTAGTTTGGTAGACTTCTCCTTGTTTTAGCTTGAATAATGTGGCCCAAAAAAAGGTACCTATGAAAAGACTCTGCATTATTTAAGCAGAAGAATATGGCAGTTATAACATACTTAAAAATATACTGCATTATTTACCATGTGCTTTCAGTTAAATTCAGAGAAAAAAAAATCTGAACTCTGTAAAATGAGGTGAGGGCGAGCAAACAGACCCAAATGAAATGGGAAGTTCCCGAGTGACTGCAAGTCTGTAAAGACACAGAGAGAACCAGAGCGCGGGTGACAATGGCATTTCCAATGTTAAGTTGCAAAAATGAAAACAAAGAAACCCAAACCAGTGATACAGAGGACCAACACAGTAAGTTCTATCAGGGCAGGATTTCCTTTTTATGCTAGGAGAACAGGTGTTCCGAGAGTCGGGATCACAGACATGAAGGGCATCAAGCAAATATCCAAATATTCTTTAAAGTATCAAATGTCCTAACATCCATTCTTCATGACCCTAGAAAAATGATTTGAGATATAGGAAGAAATGGCGAACAAAGATAAATATCTGTATCTTTTTTACATAGCTATAGATATTTAGAAACATATCTATGTCTGAATCTATATCTATGTCCATACCAAGGATATCACCAAAGAAGAGACCAGAACAATATAACTGAATCAGTTATTAAGGATATAATGGAATGATTCTCTTTGGGTTGAATAAAGGCATTAATCTGAAAATTCATGTGGCTTCACAGTCACAAGGTCATTTTCAAGGTCAATGGAAAAGATGGATTCCTATACAAAACTCTGGTGAGGTACTTTTTATTTCAAGGGGAAAGCAAAACACCAGAAGAGAGAGAAAAGTCAACTCTAATAGAAGAAAGATTAGGTTATTTTCTAACTTGGGCTCTGCAGATCAGGAGTAAAATAACAAAAAAGAATGGATCCAGACCCACCCATGATGGTGATATGTTAGACTTGATATTCAGTTAAAAAACCAAACAGAACCCTTTTGCTCCAGGAGATTTAAAAACGTGGCACACAACATAAGCCAGATAGCAGAGCAGGAGACAAACTCTTGGTATGTTTAAGGAGGATGGTTATATTAGAGGCTGTGACGTGTGGTCAGCAACCCTAGAAGGTGTTCTAGGAAAATAAAAAAAACATACTCCATCAAGAAAAGGAGAGATGCTGTATTTGGAGGGAATTTTTAAATAGAAAGAATCTTTAAGAATTTCTAATTTCAATCATTGCATGTGTCTGGGACTGAAGTTTACACTACCAATCTGGCCTGAAAATATCCATGAAAATGTAATGTGGCTTCAGGTTGGCACCTAGCAGAATTAACTAAATCTTTGGAGGAACCATTTTAAATTCAGATTTCAAAAACTTCGATAGATGAAATCCTAAGCAGCACATACTCATAAAATTACAAGCCACATGAATAAAGAAGCTGCCATAGTAAGAACTAGCAGAATAAACCAAGTAAAGGATAATTAAGACATTCAAAACCTATAGCTAGTGCAATGATAAAATTAAAAAATAAAATTTAGATGTGTTTATTATGTTTAAATAAAAGGGAGTTACAAAAGTGTCACTGTGGTACTAGAAACTGCCAAAAAAAAAAAAAATGAGCAGGAACATTTGAAAAAGAATCAATAGAATTTCTAGGAATTTAAAAAAACAAACATTGGTGCACAGGTTAAACAGACATAGAAAATACAGTGTGAAAGTATATGTGTTTCTTCAGAGTTCCAGAATCAATAGATTGAAGGAATTGAAGAAGGACAGTCCACGTTATAGTGGAGCAAAGGTTTTTGAAATTGATTGAAGAGAAAAAAACACCAATCAACATATTCAGAAAGTTCAATTATTGCCAAACTGAATAAATATGATCAATCTACAATGGCAAAAAGAAAAACTTTCTGGTGGCCATAAAATGAAGAGAAATGATATATAGTAATAATAACTACTGTGCAACCAGAATTATCAACAGGAATTCTAGAAGCTAGAAGATGGAAAAGTATCTTGAAATTTTTGAGAAAATTAATTTTCAACTTAGGGTTGCTGGGTATAAATCATATCGTGGAAGAATGAATATTAAATACATATTTCCATTAAAAAAAAACTTGTAGACTTAAAAAATCCTCTTGGGAAAAGAACTTCTAAAGAACATTCTTCTAATCCAGAAAACTGTTCTCTGATGCAGGAAAGGAAAGCGAACAAAAAAAGTTGCATATATGTTGGTAAATATAATTAAACAACTCGTGTACAACACCATGATTTCTAAAATGTACAGCACAAATGGAGTAGAAATGAAATATTGGGAAAAGCATAAATCAGTGGCAGCTGTTAAATATTCTGGGATGGTTGTATTATTTTGGAAGAAAAAAAAGATATTGATTAGAAGACAGAAAAACAGAAGACTAATCATTTACAGTTAAAAATACATAGAAAGTTAGAAAAATAAACAGAGAAAAGATACAAAATGAAAACATGAATTTTGCTGGGTGTGGTGGCACACACTGGTAATCCCAGTGGCTCGGGAGGTTGAGGCAGGGGGATCTTGAGTTCAAAGCCAGACTTAGCAAATCAGGCTAAGACTTAGTAAGGCTAAGTGACTAAGTAAGACCCTGAATCTAGATTTAAAAAAAAATGGCTAGAGATGTGGTTCAGTAAAGCACCCCCGGGTTCAATCAATGGTAAAAAATAAATAAATAAATAGAAAGACAACATGGAATTAAATGGTAGAAATAGTCAATTATAGAATTTTGCAATAAATATAAATGCATTAAACTTTTTGAGTTAAGAACAAAGATTATGAAACGGTCATTTGAGGAAAAATGCATTGTTTGTAGAAAGAACACCTAAAATATTCAGATTCAGAAAACTTGAAAGTATAAGAATGAGTACAGGTATACAAGGTAAACACTAACCAACTAAAAGGAAAGCTGGTGTATCACTAACAATATTAGGAGAAATTAGACTTTGAGTCAAAATGCACTCTTGATTATACAGTATATCATCCCCTATTAAGTTCTACACTCCCATGAATTTAATTACATGACTTTATAATATGCAAATAAAAATAGGCATTACTCAAGGGAAAACCAAGCAACACAATAACCATGGCAGAAGGCTTTAATACATCTTTCTCATTAAGTGGTATATCAGATAGGAAAAAATGTGATCAAAGATAGAGAAAATTTAAAGCATACAACTAACAAACCTGAGATAATGGATCAGTATAGCTGTGGTTTGGAAATGCTTTCTCCCCGCCACAATAGAAGATGGAAAAATATCTTGAAATTTGTGAGAAAAGTTATTTTCAACTTAGGGTTGCTGGGTATGAATCATATCTTGGAAGAATGAATATTAAATACATATTTCAATTAAAAAAAACTTGTAGAGTTGAAAAAGACTCTGAGGAAAAGAACTTCTAAAGAACATTCTTCATAATCCAGAAAACTATTCTCAGATGCAGGAAAAGAGAGTGAACAAAAAAAATGTGTTACCAGTATAAGACGATAATAGTACCTGGAGATGGCAGGTTCTTTAAGGGGAGATTAGGTCATGGGGAATCCACTTGTCCTCATGAAGAAATTAATGTGGTCTCTGGGAGTCTTTGTTCTTGTGGGATGGGATTGGTTACTGTGACAGAGGTTGATATAAAGTGAGCCTGGCACCTTCCCTCACTTCCTGACACATAGGATCCTCTTCTAGACACCTATGCTAGTCCTTCCACCTTTTTTTTTTTCCCCATGAGACTAAACTGCCGGGCAGATTATGGCACCATGTTCTTGGACTTTCCAGTCTTCGGAACCATAAGACAGAATTTACCTTTTTTAAAAAAAATATTTATTTTTTAGTTGTAGTTGTCAATACCTTTATTTTATTTATTTATTTTTATGTGGTGCTGAGGATTGAACCCAGGGCCTCGCACATGCTAGGTGAGCACTCCACTGCTGAGCCACAATCGCAGCCCAGAATTTACCTTTTTTATCATTAAGTTCCCCAGTATCAGGTATTCCATGATAGCAGCAGAAAACAGATAAGACAAATATAGAAAAACCACTCTTAAGCAGAGAGAGGACCCTTTTCATGAATATATGGAATATCTGTAAAAATGAAATACATGTAGTAAGCCTCAAAAATTTCAAATGATTCATTTCATACTGAACACAATTTAGATATTGAAAGGATTTAAAAAATCTCAGAACTTTAAAAATTCACCTCTAGATACAAAACTCATTATGTTCAATAATGAGAAATCAATTCTAGTTATATAAATATTAAGTTTGTTATGTAATTATTTTATTATGATATAATTATTTATTATAACAGGATTATTAATAAATTGTGCTCTCTTCATATATATATTATAATTTATATGTACATATATACATATGTTTATATATAAATTATACTATGTATAATTTATATATATATATATATATATAATATACACATATAGACACACATACACATACACACACATACACACACACACCCCTGCACATACTCTTGGAAAACCAGGGTGTTGTATCTAAAAAGACATTTATATTATTTATATTAGAAAAAGATAAATATTAAAAATAAAATAGAAATTAATAAAGTAAAAACAAAAACTGGAGAGATTTGGCAAAGTTAGTATGTGGCTGTTTTAAAGGCCAACTGGCAAAATGTATCATAGGAAAAGCATAAGGAGAAAGCACAAATAAAACAATTTTAGGAATGAACAAGAAAAAGTAAAACTGTAGATTCAGCAGAGATCTAAAAAATTATTTTTAACTTTGTGAAAAAATATTGGACATTTTATTGAAATAGATCTTGAGGTAGAAAACAAAACGATTAATCTGGCCAAAGAAGAACTATTAAATTTCAATCACCATATAATCATCAAGTAATTTGTGTCAACAGTGAAAATCATATTCCCACAAAGAAAACAATGTTAACAGATGATTTTAAAGAAAATTTCTACACACACACACACACACACACACACATACACACACACAAAGAAGGTACAATTATTTTATAAGACAACAGATATATCCAAACCAGACAAGGAAATGCATAAAAGAACAGTTACAGGTTAATCCTACTATATGGAGTTAAAGATGGATGTGGAGTTAAAATATAAATCTCTCAAAATAATGCCAGGTAAGAAGAACCTACAATGACCAAGCTAGCTTCACTGCAAGAAGACAAAGCACATGGTTTGAATCTAAAAGCCCCTGAAGTCTCCTGTGTTGGAGGCTCAGTCCCCAGCGCAGCAATGTCCAGAGGAGGTGGGCCTTTGGGGAAGCAATTGGATCACCAGGGCTCTGACCTCTTCAGGGGATCAACCCATAGGGAGCTGAGTAGACAGACTGCAGGGAGGTGGTGGAAAACGTAGGCAGGTGGGGCATGACTGGAGAAAGAAGGTCCCTGGGGACCTGCCCTGGTTGGGTATTTCCTGACCCAGGGTCTTCCCTCTCTCTTTCTCTCATGGGTTGGATACGTGGTATCCCCAGAAGTTAATGTGTGAGACAATGTGAGAAATTTTAGAGGTGAAATGACTGGGGTTATGAGAGTTTTAACATCATCAGTTCATGAATCCACTTGAATGGATTCACTGGGAGGTGACTAGGCCTGTCGGTGTGGCTGGAGGATGTGGGTCACTGGGGGTGTGCTTTTGGGGTATAGATTTTGTCCCTGATGATCAAGCTCACTCTGCTTCCTGGTGCCTCAGCCTGAGGTGCTTTCCTTAGCTACACCCTTCCGCCATGTTGTTCTGCCTCACCCTAGGGCCAGAGCAGCAGAGTCAGCCGTCCATAGACTGAGATCTCTGAAACTGGGAGCCCCAAATAAACTTTTCCTCCTCTACATTGTTCCTGTTAGGTCTTTTGGTCAAATTGGCAAAAAAAAAAAAAAAAAAAAAAACTGACTAAAACACTCTCCTACACGCTCCTTCTAGGGCCTCATGAGCTGAGCAGATTTCCTCTGCCCCATGCAGTCTCAGAGCGATGGAGACTGCCACCTGTGGACAGGAGCCTCTGTAACCAAGGGCCTAAATAAATCTTTCCTCTTTTAAGTTGTTCGTGTCAGGTATTTAGTCATAGCATCCACAAGCTAACGATCACACGAAGTAAGTACAATACTGTACAATTTATAAAGGTTATTCATCACATTAAGAAGAACATATTACAATCTTTCACTCTGATTATTGATGTTTTCTGTTTCTGATTTTAATTCTCTTAATGTTTGCCTTTTATGTATTTGGAAATTAGGTTTTTGTGGACTTTCCCATTTAGAACTGTGATAGCTTGCCCTGGATTGATCCCTTTTTTTTAAATTATGAAATAAATCTCTTTATTTATAATAAAATTTCATGTTTTAAAATCTGCTGTTTTTGGCATTCGTACGATTATACTAGCTTTTCTGATTAAGATTTTCAAGATATTTTTTTCCTATCCTTTTGCTTTCAGCAATTATGGCTTCTTATGCTTAAAGCTGTGAGTATAAGCAGGATGCAGTTAGGGCTTTGCCTTCATGTCCACTCTGACAGACTTTGTTATTTGGAGTATTGACCCATTAATATTTAATGTAATTTGGCTTTATTGTGTTTGTGTTCCCCGTTTGGCTTTTTGTTTTCTCCTTGACACATTTGTTCTAGGTGGTTTTGCCTCTCTTTTCTTTACTTCTTTGAATTAATCAAAGACTTGTCATTATTCCCTTCCTTTCCTTTATTAACTTATTTATTGTTTGTTATTTTATTGGTCTTTCAGTAGTTACCCTGGAGATCACAACATAATTTCTTAATGTATTGATGTCTGATACAAATTACTAGCATATTTTGGAGATGTTGCCTGTTCAGTTCCAGACCGCCACTCTAAAATGAACAATAAGGAAGAAAAGAATTCACATAAATTCTTTGTGTTTTTTCTTGTGCATAGAAAAGTTAGGTTTATACTATACTGTAGTCTATTAAATGTGCGGTAGTATAATGTCTAAAAAACAACATATAGACCTGAATGAGGATGCTTTACTGATAAAAACAAACAAACGCTATTAGTTCATTTGAGCTTTTGGCAAGTGGTAATCTTTTTGCTGGAATTGTGTCTTCCATTGATGTTAATGGCTGCGGGCTGATTAGGGTACTGGCTACTGAAGACTGGGGAGGGGACCATGACAGTTCCTTACAATATAATAACAATGATGTTTGCTGTATTGATTGACTTTTTCTTTCATGGAAGATTTCTCTAACGTATGAAATGCTGTTCGAGAGCATTTTACTTGCCCTGGAACTTTCAAAGGGCTCAAGAGATCACTTTCTTTGCTCATGCATGAGAAGCAACTCCCCATCCATAAGATTTTCCTAATATTGCAGCCATTCACTCACATCTTCAGGCCCCGTTTCTAATCTCTAGTCTCCTTGCTATTTCCACCACTTCTGCGACTGCTTTCTCCACAGAAGTCATGAATCCCCTCAAAGGGATGTCCGTGAAGGATGGAATCCATTTCTTCTAAATTCCTGTTGACATTTTGATCTTCTTCCATGATGTTCTTAATGTCATCTAAAATGGCAAATCCTACCCAGAAGGTTTTCAACTTGACTTTTCCCAGATCCATCTGAAGAATCTCTACCTATATGTATTTCTTAAATAAGACTTGAAAGTCAAAATCACTCCAGAAGTTACGAGTAAAGAATTGATGTTGTACTAACACGCGTGCAAACAACATTTAATCTCATCGAACATCTCCAACAGAGGCCTTGAGTAATAGGTGCTTTGACAATGAGTAGTAACATTTTGAAAGGTTTTATATATAAAATATGTATATTATATATACATAATCTGTTATATGATAGGCTATATGATATGTATTATTATATGTATATGTTATACATAGAATATATATCACATGATAGCTGATACACACACACACACACACACACACACACACACACACACACACACTTTCTGAGCAGTAGGCCTAGCAGTTGACTTAAAATATTTAGTAAACTATGTTGTAAATAGCCATGCTGCCATCCAGGCTTTGCTTATGCACTTATAGAGCACAGGCAGAGTAGACCTTGTGTAATTTTTAAGTGCCTTAGGATTTTTGGAACTGTGAATGAGCACTGGCTTCAACTTCAAGTCACCAGCTGTATTAGCCCCTAACAAGGAAATCAGTCAATCCTTGGAAGCTTGGAAGCCAGGCATTGAATTCTCCTCTCTAGCTTAGGCAGACCTAGATGGCAGCTTTTCCAATAGAAGGCTTCTTTACACTGACAATCTTTGTTGCCTCGTGCATCCACCTTCCTTAGTTATGGTTGCTAGATCTTCTGGAACACTTGCTGCCTCTTCTAAGTCAACACCTGCTGCACTTTTACGTGGTGGAGATGTCTTCGCTCCTTCAACCTTACCTTCCAATTTCTGCTACCTCCGAACTTCCCTCTGCAGCGTCCTCACCTCTCTTAGCCTTTACAGAATTAAAGAGGGCGGTTGCTCTGGATGAGACTTTGGCTCTAGGGAAAGTTTTGTCTGGTTTGATGAATTCAGACCACTCAAAACTTTCTCCCTGTCAGTGACTAAGCTGTCTTGCTTTCTTATCATTCACGTGTTCACTGGAGTAGCCCTTTTGATTTCCTTCCAGAGTTTGTTCTTTGCCTTGACATTTTAGCTCACTCATGCCAAGAGGCCTAGCTCTCAGCCTGTGTTGGTTTTGGACATGTCCTCCTCACTCAGCTTAATCCTGTCTAAATTTTGGCTGGAAGCGAGACGTGCGTCTTTCGCCTGAACACTTAGAGGCTATTGTAGGGTGATTCGTAAGTCCAATTTCAATATTGTTGGGTCTCAGGGAATGGGGAACTCAGAGAAGAGGGACAAGTTGGAGGAGATGTCAGAATACACGTGACATTTTGTAGTTAGACTCATCACTCATTTGTATGGGTGTTCTCAGTGACATCCAAAATAATGACGACGACACCATCAAAGAGCACTGATCCTAGATCACAAGAGCAGATATAGTCACCATGAGGAAGTTTGAACTATCTTGAGAGTGATCAAAAAGTGACATAGAGAACCAACGCGGGTTCATTGTCTTGAATAAACGGTATCAGTAGACTTACTTGCTTCAGGGTTGCCACAAACTTCCAATCTGTGAAGCCCAATAAAGCAAACGTAACAGAGTGAGAAATGCCTGCATTAACTCTGTACATTCTTGCTCCAACACAAAGTGTGCAACAATTTAATGCCTTGACCCTCTACTGCATGTTGCAATTTTGTTGTCCTATATTTTAATTCCACATGATTAAAAATCCCACAAGGTATTACTATTATTTTATACAGTCAACATCCATCAAGGTGCATTTATATTTACCTCTGTATTCACTTGTTTATTTTCTGCTTTCTATCTCTTCTTTCAGTTCTCTGGTCCCCTTCAGGATCTTCTCCCCACCCCACCCTGCTCAAAGAGCTCTTTTCAGTATGTTAGTATTTCTTTTAGTGCATGTTTGCTAGAAATGAAATCCTTTTTTTTTTTTTAATCCCAAATTATCTTCATTTCCCTCTTCATCCTGGAAGGCTATTTGGGCTTGTTATAAAATTTTAAGACTGGAAACTCTTTTATCATAGCATATCAATGATGTCCAGGCTCTTATCTTTGACGGCTGTTCATTCTATTCGGAAGACAGCGGGCAATCTTATTTTTCTCATTTTGAGATAATTTCTTTTTCTCCTACCTCTGGCTGTTTCTAAACTCTTCTCTTATTATTTGGTCTTTAGCAGTCTTAATGTGACGTGCCTCCATGTAATGTCCTTTACCTTTATTCCTCTTGAGGTTCGCAAAAACATTTTGAACCTGTCCTTGATCAGTTCTAGAAACTTCTTGATCATTATCACCTTGTTCTTTGGCCCTTTCCCCACTCCTCTGATTCTGAGATTCTGATCACATGTGTTTTACGTCCTCTGACTTTGACTCACATATGTATCCAATACTCTTTTCTATTATTGTCCATTCTTTTAAATATTCATACTTAGCTTAAATATCATACATTAGCCTGTCTTCAAAAAAAGTAATCCCAGAGTCCATGGTTTCTAATATTCAGTTATGTCCACTTAATACGGTCTAACGGTATACTTTACATTTTATAATTTCTGCTGTAGTTCCCATCTTGAATGTCCCCCAAAAGTGAAATAGTGAAACATAAAAGGTGGGGTTTAATACAAGGAAGTTAGGTCCTTAAGGGTGTGACCTGGAAGGTGATATTGGGACCTGGACTCTCCCCGTCTTTATCTTTGCATCCTAGCACCCATGGTGAACAGCTTTGCTCCACATCATTGTAAGCCCAAAGCAACAAAGTCAAGTGACCGTGGATAGAAACCTCTTAACTACAAGCCCAAATAACCCTTTCCTCACTTAAGCTTATTTAGCTCAGGTATTTTGTTACTGTGATAGAATGATAACCGATGCATTCTCCATTTAATTATAGAGTTATAATTTTGATTACATTGAATGTCTCCTTTTTATTTTATAAATATTCTAATTCTCTGATAATATTCTCCATTCTCCAACATCTAATCTCTTTTCTTGAAATTTCTTCTGTTTTCTTAATCATACCAGTCTCATTAGACTAAACTCTATGAAATTATTATTTTATCAGTTATCATCAACAAAAATATTGCTATATTTCAAGCTAACATGTGTTCATATAATATATGAAATTCTCTTCTGTTTTCCTTTTGACTTTTGGTTGTGTGGTCCTGAATTTTGATGTGGGTAGCATTATTTTTAATTGAGACTTAATTGCCTAGAGTAGAGCACACAAATTTTAATGTGTAACTTGGTGCATGTTTATATATGTACATGCTCACGTGATTTCCACCGAGATGAAAGTGTACAGCATTTTTAGCAACTCAGTAGGTTCCTTCCTAGCTTTTCTCAATCATTATTCTCCCAAGAATGTTGGGGGTTCATTTCTGTTTTGAACTTCTTATAAAATGAAATCATAGAGTATATCCACTTGCATGCTTATGGTTACCCTTAACTCTGTGTGTTCATCTGTATTGTATCTCTGTGGTTCCTTTGCAGTGTTGAGTAGTATTTCATTGAATAGGTATATCAAAACTTATTTATCCTTTTTATTGCTATGGATACTGTCACTTTCATAAATAATTTATGTCTACAGGACATCAATACTACATAAATAGATATATATTTACAGTTTCTGGGTCATAAGATGCATATGCATTTTGCTTTAGTAGGTATTGCCAAATAGTTTCATAACATGATTATACCAATTTACATTCTCATCTGAAATTTAAGAGAATTCTAGGGGTTCTACGTTTTACATTCTCTCAAATGCCTGGAAATGGGAGTCCTTTTAATTTTAACCTTTCTGGTAGGTGTGTAGTGTGTCTTCTTGAGCTTTAATTTGTATTTCTCTGATGATTGAAGCTGTTGAGCACTCTTTAATATGTTTATTGGTTATTTTAAGATCCTCCATTTGTGAAGTGCCTTTTCAGGTTTCTTTCTGATTTTCTACTGAAGGATCTGAATTTTTCTAATTGTTTAATAGAAAACTCTTTTTATACCCTGAGTTTGAGTTTAGTGGTGGATATGTGTGTTGGGCCTATACTTTAATATAGGCCAGGACATTGATCTTTTCTTTTGTAATTAACACATTTTTTTTGTCTTGTTAAATAAACGGTTCCATGTGCAAAGAAAGTCTTCTCCTATTTTTGTTTTATTCCAGAAACCTCAATTCTTTAAATTATCAGTTTAGCTCAATGATCCATCTTGAACCA
Organism: Ictidomys tridecemlineatus; assembly: GCF_052094955.1. Classification (NCBI taxonomy): domain Eukaryota; kingdom Metazoa; phylum Chordata; class Mammalia; order Rodentia; family Sciuridae; genus Ictidomys; species Ictidomys tridecemlineatus. The sequence continues at coordinate 20,701,565 of NC_135491.1, read as the reverse complement.
AGTTTTATGTGTTGTGTGAGGTACAAGTTGAATTTGTCAGGGTTCTCCAGAGAAAGGCCAGTAGGAGAAATAGGTCCCTATGTACATACCAACATAATAGATTTATTGTAAGGGATTGTCTCACTTGATTATGGAGACTGAGAAGCACCAGGATCTGCAGTCGGCAATCTACAGACCTAGTACAGTTGATGGTAGTGTTTTGTTCCAAGTCCAAAGGCCTGAGGACCAGAAGAATCATGGTATAAGTACCAGGATGAAAGCCAGCAGCCTGGAGAGACGAGAAAAGCAAGTGTTTCAGTGAGATCTAGAGCAAGAAAGGACTGATGTCCCAGCTCAGGACAGTTAGGCAGAAGGAATTCACTCCTGCTCAGGGAAGAGTCAGTGTTTTTGTTCTATCCAGGTCTTCAACGGCTTGGATTACGCTCATCCATATTAAAGAGTTCATCAATTCCAATTTTTCTTGGTGGATGTGTGGGGGTACTGGATATTGAACTCAGATGCACCCAGCCACTAAGTCACATCCCCAGCCCTATTTTGTATTTTATTTAGGGATAGGATCTCACTGAGTTGCTTGGTATCTCGCCTTTGCTGAGGCTGGCTTTGAACTTGGGATCCTCCTGCCTCAGCCTCCCAAGCAAGCTGAGATTACAGGCTTGCACCATCATGCCCAGCACCAATTTCAATATTAATCTCATTCAGAAACACCCTTATAGCCACACCTCTCAGAATAAGGTTTGAACAAATATCTGGGCACCTTGTGGCCCATTCAAGTTCACACATAAAATTAATCATCATGGAGATCAAGGATCATTTTGACCCATACACACACACACACAGACACACACAATTTGACCTATCATTGTTTTTTAAAACAATCATCCTGTTCCCACTGAATTTTCTAACTTTTTTTCATTAATACATATTAATAATACATCTGAAGAAGGGTGGTTGTTAACATAATTAGTAAAGTTTATGATAAATATAGTTATATATATGCATATGTTCTTAATATTTAAAATATTTTCTATTTTTACTAAAATAATAAATGTGCATACTTAAAAAAATGAAATAGTATTAAAGGGACCTGTTGCTTTCCTTCATCCTCCCCTAGTCCTGCTTTCCATGGCAAGAGCTCATTATGATTTTAACTCATTTCTAATTAATGCTAATAGTGCCATTTCTTGATTTACGGATGTTACATATTATCTACCGATTTCTCATTTTATCAGTTGCTTTTTTTCCCTTTCACATATCTACCCTCTGTTTCCCTCCTCCATCTAATCAATATATCTACATCCCAATTTCTGGTTAAATCAGTAATTAATATGTATATTACTGTGATCAAATTGTTGATTTTTTTCTGCCTAATCAAACAGTATACAGTACTTATTTTTTACAAGTTTTTGGCATTGAAGATTGCTTTGTTTCCTAATTTGCTTAGGTTCTATGCACAGAGAGAGATTTCTCCCTAAATGCTCCAAAAGACCTGTCAAATACCTGTCAGTGATCTTCCAAATGTTCAGACATATTTCTAAGCACTTCATATGCTCCCCACCCCTAGAGACTTCTCTCCTACAACCTTTCCTGAGCTTGCTCACCTTGCTTACAGTATCACAGCGGAGAAGCAGCACTTTTATCTTATCTCCTAGTTCTTTGCATATAGCCAATCTTCTTCTTTTTTATTTTCCCTTCTCCCCAACCTGGAAGCTCTGAGGTCTATTTTTTTTTTTAATCCCTCTTCTGAAATTTCATGATGCTGTGATTAGTATAGGAATTTGTTTTGTTTTGTTTTCTGTTTTAATTCATTCTGCTCTCTACTTTAGAAGTGCAGCCCATGTGGCAATTACTTGGTGCGTTAGCTTTCTGTCACGGTCAAGAATGATGGAAATAACCAACTTATAAAGAGAACAGCTTTATGTTGGCTCATAACTTTGGAGGTTCTAGTTCATGACTGACTGTCCCCATTGCTTTTGGGTCTGTGGTGGCACATCATGGTGCAACCATATGCTCTCCTCATGGCTGGGAGGATAAAGAGAAAGAGGAATGGCTGCCAACCCCGCCCACAACCCCGCCCACTAATCCCCTTCAAGGACACGCCCCCAATGACCTGAGCACACCCCACCTCTTAAAGGCTCCACCACCTCCCAATAGCCCCACGCTGGGAACCAAGCCTTTACCACAGGGACCTTTAAGGGACCGTTAAGATCCAAATAATACCACTCAGTTTTGTTTCTGTGATGATCTTCCTATAATTTTCCACTTCTGTCAGGAGCCTGTGACTGGATCTAGCACATTTCTCGGTTTCTCTCCTCTGTCACTCATCTCTTTCTCTCTTTTGTTCTACTCTTTGATTTTTTTTTCTCTTTCATCTGCTATCTGTTCCTGTAAGTTTTTTTTTTTTTTTCGTTTTTTCTGTTTCTTTTATTTTTGTAACCTCCTCGCCTTGGTGTATGTCTGTCACACTGAGTCTTTTCTCTCATGTATTATCCATTCCTATTTTAGAGCAAGACTTTTAAATTCATTTCAAGTTCTGTGTCCACCGCAGCCTCTGCTGGGGACCTTCCTCCCAGACCCTCAGGGTGTCCGGTTTCCATCTCCTCATTGGACATCTGTCCTATTAAGAGGCTGTGCAAACCTTGTTACTTGTGGACATTGGGTTTCTCCAGGAAAGATCCTTCCAGTCTCAAACTTGGCGTGGGGGTTTGTGACATTGCTAGCACATTAGACTAGGACAGGGAGGTGTGATTGGGACCATTCCAGGTTTGGATTTACTCATTCCTTTTGTTTTCAGCTCAGCACCTTCTCTCCCGACTGCATCTACTCTTCCAACATCTGGAGCCTCTCCATTCTAAAGATAATAAAGCCCCCCATTCCCTGCAGAGATGGGAATGGGATATTTCCTTGGCCGCACATGGAAGACAAAGAGATTGGAAAAGGCATGGGGGGTGGCATCTAACGGTTCAGGACAGATGTGCCACCCCAGCAATGACTGCCTGTGAGTCCTCGAACTTCCCCGTGTCCTGTGGGGAAAATTAATTTGTTTTTCACTGTTATCCCCTCTGTTGGCACGGAGACTTCAGCTTTGTTGGCCCTCCGACTCATGGACCCCTAACTCTGTTTTCTTTGAAATTTCAACTTACCTCTATGAACATTGTTGATTCATCCATCTCCTACTCCCTTTATCTTCATGGGTCATTATTATTTTAGTTATTTAATTATTGCAACAAGAGAGTTTTCAGAAATAAAAAATAACAAGTGCATGAAAAATGTCATTTACATGTATTCATAGATACTTCTGAATATATTCTAAATTTCTTTCTTTTACATACCACACACAAACAAAATTATGACCCAAATAAGCTGAAAACATTTATTTTTAAAACAAATCTTGTGCTTTCAGAGAGACTAACACCCATAGAATCTCAACTAATTATAAAAAGTAAAAATACAGGTCCTTATTCTTTCACTAAAATGCTACAATAAAATACAGAGCAAAATAATTAAAGCTCTACTTACTTGTCAATAACTGCAACTGTTACTAACCTCTCTATCATTATTACTAATATTATTATTACCACTAGTCGTAAATTAGTCCTGGAAAAGAGAAAGTGTAAACTCTTTACAAATGCATGCCACCAATGAGAATAGTCCATGTAAAGACCTATGAAGACTCACATGAATATGTATAATCTAAGATAGATATAAGAAAATAAAAGAGATAGAAAAGAAAAGCAAGTAGACCTAAAATTCAAGGATCCAAACAACTGATACAAAATAAATCCAAATACTCTTGAGAGTATTTGATAAAAATAATGGTGATAATTACTTAGAAGTTTAAACAAATGAACATACCCCCCACCCCATTTTTCTTAATAGGACTAATAAACGTCAAAAATTTTGGAGGCCTAATCAAGTAGAATAAAGAAGGAAAAATAGACAATATTGAAAAAAATAAAATAGATACACAGAGCCAGAGTATCATGGAAATTTAGGAGTAATGTATTTGCATCACAATGCTAATAAATGTAAACTTTTAATCCTGTTTTTTAATGATAATATAAGTGTCAAAAATCAGCTCAAGATTGAATAATCCTTCTAAATATACTAACGTCCATGGAATAAAATGAAAGGGTGGCACATAGCCTGTGACTGTCGAATGGCTTTCTGAGTTGGTTCTATGAAATCCTTACTGAGAAAAGAAGATACATCCAATTAAATGTTCCAGAAAGTAAAAATGACAATTTAAAGTTCCAGAACTAATTCTATGATACTAGTTTAACTTCACACCAAAAGCCAGATAAACAGTCTTTAACAATAACAATAACAACAACAAATTAATGAAAAGAAAAATGATCGGCCAAGCTTCCTTTTGATCAGAAATGCAAAGATCCTTAAAGAAATAATTCTGGCCTTCTAACAATCATATCAAAGAAAACATGACTTTTGGCCAACTGTGGTTTACTCAGGAAGGTAAAACTGATTTAACATTAGGGAATCAATCTTTTAATTAACAAACTTAAAAGATCAAACAAAAAAAATATGACCATCACAGAAGACAATAGGTTTAGTGTACATTCTAAAATAAATTTAATTAGCAAGCTAGTTATCTACAGGGACTATATTTGTTAAAGTAACGAGAACTACAATGATTTTTTTTTTTTAAATAGTAAAATATTGGAAGCATTCTTATGTAAGTCAGAGACAAGAATGCTGGGGCTCAGGAATACTCTTCTCATCCTTCCCAAGGTTCTAGCCAGACAACAGGAAGTAAGGTACAAAATTGAAAATTAGTAGACATCACACCTGAGTTTACTGTGGATTAAAGGAAAATGTTCAAATCAATAGCTTTCCTCAGTACCAGCCATTAGGAAATAGAAAAAATAAAGAACAATAAAAGATACTACTCTCAAAATAATAATTCTCACAATCCTTAAAGAAAATACCTTTATTTTCAAAATTTTCTCTGCTGTCTAGTCTGAATGTCAGGCTAATCTATTGAAATATTTATTTGCATGTGTCTATGTGTGTTTCTCCACATTCTTCCTTGCACCTTTCATGAAAGTCGGCCCTTTTCTACACTATTTCAAAGAGGTAGGTAGCACAGAAACCACAGCAGAGGCTGTCTGCAGTACATGTCCTTTTCCTCCACTCTCCCCTGAGCTCACTGAAGGGATTGTGCTAAGTACCAGTGGTTGGAACCAGAGAAGAGACAGAGGGCCTTTGAAGGCAACAGAAAGATCTGGTGATGTACCCTTGCTACTGCAAAGAAGGGTCAGTTTAAAGAGCAAAAACACAGGGGCAGGGTATCACAGGCTGGGGTGGCGAGGCCTCTGAAGGACAGCTTATGCCACACCTCTGAAGGCCGGGCCCTGGCTGGCTGGGTCTCTGGACTCTGCAGCAGTGGGCGTGGAAGCCGAAGCCGCCTAACTTCAAGGGCCATGACTGGTTTTGGAATGAGCATTGTTGGAGCAACTTGGATGTCCTTCCAGGTCAGGTCCTTTATCTCTTTCCTCTGTTAGACGCTCAGGGAAGCAGGACAGCTGATGGCTAAGTACCCTGAATCTGAATGTGGCCAGGTCTGTGTTTGCATCACTGTGCCAATGGTGACAAAATACAGAGGAGAGTCCACCTTCTTGAGGACAATGCAAGCCACCCTAACATTAGCTCTGGGCGACAGGCAGTGGAGTGAACTTCCCTTTTGTTCAGCAATTCTGCCCTCCACCATCATCCCAAGTAGCCTAATCCAAACTTGGCTGATGCACTTTGACTCAGTTTCCTGTTCTATAAACTGCAGGCACTCGGCATATGGTGTCACTGTGACAAATGAAAAGCTAAGAAGACTTCAATATGCTTGGCATAGTCGTTAGCACAACATCAGCACCGCCTCCGTGTCAGGTATTATTATTGTTGTTGTTGTTGTGAATAATAATGAATCACAAATTATACTGAAAAGCTGTGAGAAATGTAAAGATAAATGGAGAAGCACAATATTCATAGCAAGTTATAATTATATTTTTTTTTCCTGATTTGGTACCCTGATTTATTCTTAGCTTACTTAATATATCAAAGTCAGAGAAGTCTATTGGTAAAGTTGATTTAATAGTATATATCAAATTCTGCAGAGATAATGCTTGTTTGTTTTTTTCCTTAGTCCCCATGGAATATTTATGACAATAATTGCATTAGACCTCTAAAATACCTGAATAAATTCTTAAAAATGTTGTAATGGCTATATTATCTGATTGCCATGCAAACAAACCATATATAAGTAATATAATTTTAAATGAGAAACTACTTGAAATTTAATAAACACATTTCTATGTAACTCAGTAAAAGACAGAATACAAGTATAAATATCGACTATTTGAAAACTAATGAGACAACAACACAGGAAAATTTATGGGCTGCGGCCAAAGCTGTACTTATTATTATAATAATAATCTTAGATGGTTTTCTTATTAAGCAAGACAAAAATAAAAACAAATACCCTGACCAGTAAACTCAACAAATCAGTGAAAAAATAAAAATATTAAAAAATGAGGAAAGTAGGAAGAAGGAATTAACAGAAATAACAAGCATAAATATGCAGTCAGCAGAATTGCTAAATAAATCAGATTGGGTTTCCTGAAATGACGAATAAAATATTCAAAACGAAGAAATCTAATCAAGGAAAAATGAGACCAAAATAGGATTTGAGAATAAAGATATAATCACAAATATGAAGGCGATTTATAGACTTTTCAGAGATTTCTATGAACAACTCTGCTAAAAATGGAAACTGCATAACATTGATAATGTTCAGGGAAGACACATTTAAACTGGTTTAAGAAAATCTAGAAAATACAAATAAACCAAAGATGCTTAAAAAAAAAAAAAGAGAGAGAGAGAGCCTGTTATCAAGGAAGTAGTTTATAAAGATGCGGAGAACAGAGGGCTTTTCAGGCAGGATTTATCAATCCTATAAGGAAGAGACAATTTCACCATAATTCACTCTGGAGAATATAAAAAGTTGGGAAGTTTCTAAGCCTCTCTCTCCATCTCTCTCTCTCTCTCTCTCTCTCTCTCTCTCTCTCTCTCACACACACACACACACACACACACACTTACACGCATTTTTTAAAAAAAGAGAATACATTCTGGAAAAGAGGAAGTAAATTTTTTTTGTTTTTTGCTTATACTATAATTATGTACCTGGGAAATACAACAGAATCCACTAGAAAGCTAGTTAAATAAGATAAAAGAATTGAGTAAAGTCATGTATTAAATAATAAAGTGTAAAAATAATCACTATTTTATCAGAAATGCCCAGTTGATAAATGTAATAAAAATGATTCCCACTTATAATCACCTTCCCAAACACAGAAGGTTCAGAGAGAAATGTAATGAGACATATGCAAGGACCTAGGGATGGGGGGAAACATCTTATAAAATTTTCTGGAGGCTGGGAAAGCTCACCTGCCTCTGTAAACACTTGTGGGGTGGGGGCCAAGCTCCAGGTTAAAGAGCAGAGACCCACAGGAGAGCAGTAGACTGTTCTTTGGAGATTCTTAATTAACAGTATGGAGGCTCCCCCCCAAATTAAAAATACAACTTCCATACGATTCAGCAATTTCCCAAGGAAATAAAATCATTATGTCCCATAAAATATCTGCTGTCCCATATTTACTGAAGCACTGTTCACTGTGGAATCAGCCTAAGCATCTGATGGACAGGTGAACAGATAAGGAATATGTGTACAGATACACAATGGGGTATTTGGAAACCATAAAAAAGGATGGATTTCTGAAAGCCTTTTTTTTTTTTTTTTTTTTTTTTTGGTAGCAGGGATTGAACCCAGGGGCACTTAACTACTGAGCCACACCTGCAGCCCTTTTTTTGTATTTTATTTAGAGACAGGGTCTTGCTGAGTTGCTTAGGACCTCACTAAATTGCCGAAGCTGGCTTTGAACTCGTGATCCCCCTGCCTCAGTTTCTCAAGTCGCTGTGATTACAGGCAGGTGCCACTATGCCCGACTGAAAGACTATTTATAAGAAGAGATTAATGAGATGTCTTTCTGTAGCCCCTAGATACCTGAAGACATGAAAATGAAGTTGAAGTAGAGCAGGGTGACCCTACACTGCAAAGAAACCTGGGCCACCACCAAACCCTGTTGACAGAGATTAAAAATAATCCCAGGAAGAGCTGAGCAAACAGGGTGTTTCTTCCTGGTGAAGTTAAGAAGAGGAGGCGTGGTCTCTTTCCCAAGGGAGCATATGCCATGCATGCCTTAATTTCCGTCAGATCTTGGTGTGGTTGTCAACCCCTAAGAACCCATTTCAGGCCTTCTGCATAGACATCTTCCTACCTGGGGAGCTCACTGCCATCACCCAGATACCCAGGGCCAAGCCGGCAAGAGCCTCGTCCCAGGTCTGAGACTCTGGAGTTACCTTCCATGCCAAGAGTACTCAAGAACTTCGTGTTGCATGTGGAGACAGTTTCGTCGTGGAGGACAGTGCCCTGGGCATCTGTCCTGCTGCCATCGGTGTGCCCCTCAGTCTTGAAGTTAAAGGGAGAGGGAAGTCGCTTTTCTCTTTCTCAAAATTCTCAGGAGACAGTGCAGCTGGATCAGCTGTGGTTGTCTACACTGATTTACTGGGTAATTTCTAAATCCTCATTAAACCTTTCCTACAGGCAAACTTTTCTGTGGCCTTTCCTCAGTGGACATGTAGCTTTTGTCTTCACCTCCATCAGCTTCTTTTGACCCCCCACCCCTCAGCCACCCCATATAAAGGCAAGATCTAAGAAAAAATGGTCTACGTGCTGTGAATGTCCAGCTTAGAGAAAAGGGCCCCAGCTCCCCTTCCAGCCGGGCTACTGTCCTCACTGCCTCCTACAGAGAAACCCCAGACTTCTCATGCCTGTTTCCATGTGCAGATGGGGGCCTCCTAAACGTCCGCCCCCTCCCCTCTTGCTGTCTGGCATTTCCTGCTCATCCCGGCTGGTAGAACTGTGCTTCTATCCTCCCCCCGTGCAAACGCACCTTCCATTGGTGCACAGTTTTAACCCACTTCCCTCGATGGGAGGTGGACGAAAGCAAACGCTAGGATTTTTCCCCAGTTCTTGTCAAGTAGCCTCCTAAGCTAGCTGTTTAATTTTATATACTAGCTCAAAGTCATCACTGATGTCTGAAGGGCTCGAGGGGCTTCTTGGAGGTTTCCTGATTTTGTCCGACCCGCTCCTGGCTTTCCTCTGCACCAAGGTGGGCAGTCAAGATGAATGAGTGGGCAGGAATATGACACAGGGAGGCTCTGAATAGACCCAGTGGTCAGGAGGCATTAATCTTGACGTGTGCAATCTACTTTCTCTGCGGAGCCATAGTCACTCTTTCTGACCACCACACTTCATTTGTCTGGTTAATCTCCCAGAACTTCTGCCTTGTGATTAACCCTGTAAGTAGGCTCTGCTCTGGTGGGTCTTTGCCCCTTTGAGTTTCCGGGATGGCACAGAATACCGAAACCTCTCCTCCAGACTGTTCATGGATATCAGCCTTTCCCCAACCTGTCTGACCCTCCCTAACCATCTGGGCTCACCTCTCTCCTTTGTGACCTTGACCTGAAGGTCAAAGCCAGGTATAACAGGCATGATCTGGCATGCATTCCCTGGGCACCCATTCAGGATGGGCTCTGGGTAATGTGCTGTTGTTGCAAGGGTGGAGATGATTTGCGCCCGGTTAAGGAAGGACTTAACTCTTTAACCTGGTGGAGTGTGTTCTAAAATTGTTCTGAGAAAGGAGGTAGTTTCTGGATCTTGGAGAGGGACGTGTTTGGGCAACCCTGTGCAGGGGATACACATTTGTCAGGCTGGAGGAACAAAGGGAAGGAAAGAACAGACGGTGTAAGGGGAGCGCATGTCTGGTGTGGCAAAAGCTTTAGATAGGAGGGGAAGAGAATGCTGAGAGGCTGATTCGGGATGTTAAAATGGTTTTCTCTTTCTCAGAGTTGATGAAGGCAAGAGTGTTGGTGTTACATTTCCTATCACGCAAACAATTCTGATGAAGGGTCTGGTGCTTGGTTATATGACTCCTGAAATCCTCAACCACATTGAGGATTTAAAAAGGGTTGAGAAAGTGGAGATGGGGAGAGAATCTGTAAGGGGGATTTCTTTGGAAAAACTTAAAGTCCATCACCCTTCCTCCAACCTCACCTCAAGACAGGAGAGAAATTCTTCCACAGGTATGTGAGGAGAAGTTGCTTGTGGACTTGATAACCAGGTGCGTGCTGGCGTGGCCCTCAGGAGCCAGGTTCAGCTTGAACTATCTGTCAGTCAGGTGAGAACTTCCCCAAGCCCTTGGGTCTCCCTCTCTCCTGCTCTGACTGCAATGGACCAGGAAACAGCGACTTGGAAGTAGGAGAGGAGATGAGTTGGACAGCAGGCTTCCCTGGTGGTCCACCTGCCCAGGAAGGGTCCCTTAGTGATAGGTGTGTGTGGGGGTGGGCTGGTGAATGAGAGGTGTCAGGCTTGGGGAACAAGTTGGAGACTGTTGATAGCCTAAGACTGACTTATTTGGGTGACTAAATTAAGACGACACTGTGAGTTGAGGCTATTGTAAGATTTTTTTTAATTATTATTCACAAAACTGACTTAGAAAGTCATGGGGGACCATCTAAGTTTCTATCTAAAGGCTGGTGACGGAGTAGCCCAACTATCAGGTGAACAAGAACAGAAGGAAAGAACTACAGGTAAAGGGGTGTACCCTGTGCTTCTGGTGTTTGCATGTACCAGGTTTAGTAATTAGACTTTGATTGAGTGAGTCTCAAATGTCAGGAGAACCTGTGCACATTTTTCAGGGGTACCCTAAATTTACTGTTTGCAAAACCTAGAGCATCAACGATGTTAAAGTCACATTCCACCCTATTCATAGAAAATGGGATAAGTAAACACCACAACCCAACCTCCTTCTGCTAAATTTTCGTAGAAGCCATGGTAGGAATTCGAGGAAATGGAGAACTCATTTTTCAATGTTGTTATGCAGTTTTCTAAATTCTAATGACTGCATAATAGTCTACTTAACCAATCCCTGGCGGATGGACATTAGGTTATTTCCAATTTTTCACCATTATAAATAATGCCATGATGAATATCCCTGTGCATAAATCTTTGTGGTTACCTCTGATTACATCCTATGGCGAAAACAGTAGACATGGGATTATTGAACTAAAGCAATGAAAAGTTTTAAGACTTTTAATGCATAATTACAGTTTCCTCAACACTTTGTACCAATTTATGTTCTTATACTTTTTTCTTAACCTTATGTTTCCAAGAAATGGACCTGAAACATTTGAAAGCCTTTTCTAACCCAGTGAAGGATAAATGGTATGTCAAGTTTTTAATTTGTGTTCCTTAAACATCTTCTGAGAATAAATACATTTTCTGTATTGATCCCATAGTTTCATCTGTTACTTTTTTTGTACCTTTAGTTTACATACACTTTTTTAATAATTATTTTTTATTTGTTACTTGTACACAATACCTTTATTTTATTTATTTTCATGTGATGCTGAGAATCAAACCCAGGGCTTTGCATGTGCTAGGCAATCACTCTACCACTGAGCCACAACCCCAACCCTATGTACACTTTTGACTCCTTTATATTTTTTATGTTTGTATGTACTTTACACAATAAAAATATTACCTACTCTTATTGGATGCAAATTTCACCTACAGTTAGTTATTTAATTTTTAGTAGTAATTTTTTATCCTTGAATGTTTTAAATAGTATGTGATAAAAATCTACAAATCTTTTTTTACATATGATTGATTCTGTGGAGTCTTTATACCAGAGAAAAATGCCTATGTAATGTTGTAGAAAAAGGCAAAGTAAAAAATTGTGTTTATAGTATGATTAGAACTATATAATATACCGATGTACACACACCCAACGAAAACCAAAATCTTAATAGCAAAAACAAGAAGTTGATATAAATTAAACCATTGTTGGGGTGGAGAATTGGGTGATAACTGTTTTGTTTTCATTTCTATTTTTCTATATATCTATTTTTTGTAGTGAGATAGTTAAATAGTATATATAAATCTTATTCTATAAATTCAAGTGTGCAAGAATTGTCATTATTATCACTAAGACAAAATAAATGCAATTTGAGTTTCCAGCCTGCAGGATTGTTGGGAAATTTTATCTCAACTCTTTTGTCTCTTAAATCCCTTTGGATCTCCTATCCAAGTACTAACCAGGCCCAACCCTGCTAAAAGCTAAGCACCTAAAACCCAAATAACCCAATCAATAAATAGGCCAAGGACCTGAAGAGACACTTCTCAGAAGAGGATATACAATCAATCAACAAATATGTCAAAAAAAGTTCATCATCACTAGCAATTAGAGAAATTTAAATCAAAACTACTCTTAAGATTTCATCTCACTCCAGTCAGAATGGCAACTATTATGAAGACAAACAACGATAAGTTTTGGTGAGGATGTTGGGGGAAAGGCACACTCATACACTGTTGGTGGGGCTGAAAATTGGTGCAGCCATTATGGAAAGCAGTATAGAGATTTCTTGGAAAACTTGGAATAGAACCACCATTTTACCCAGCTATTCCTCTCCTTGGTCTATACTCAAAGGACTTAAAAACAGCATGCTATAGGGCACAGCTACATTAATGTTTATAGCAGCTCAATTCACAATAGCTAAACTGTGGAGCCAACCTAGATGCCCTTCAATGGATGAATGGATAAAAAAAAAATGTGGCATATATACACAATGGAATATTACTCAGCAATGAAAGAATAAAATCATGGCATTTGCAGGTAAATGGATGGCACTGGAGAAGATAATGCTAAGTGAAGTTAGCCAATCCCCAAAACCAAATGCTGAATGTTTTCTCTGATATAAGGAGGCTGATTCATAGTGGGATAGGAAGGGGGAGCATGGGACGACTAGACAAACTCTAGATAGTACAGAGGGGTTAGAGGGGAAGGGAGGGGCAGGGGGCTAGAAATGATGGTGGAATGTGATGGACATTATTATCCAAAGTACACGGATGAAGACATGAATTGGTGTGAATATACTTTGTACACAACCAGAGATATGAAAAATTGTGTTGTATATGTATAAGAATTGTAATGCATAAAATGGCAGTTATAGGCAACCATTTTTTAATAAAACTATATTTTTAAATGAAAAAAAGAGATCCACTAAAGTTTCCAAAGTTCATGAAATTGCTATAAAACAGGAGTCTGTCATCTTCAGCTGAACAAGGTTTTAGCTCTTCTGATTATCACCAGAGGTCTCCAGGCCCTGAAGAAGAAACACTCTTCAAATCCTATGGATTCAGCCTGTTGTCCATTGACAGATGAATGAATTATTAGGGAAAAATCTCTCTCTGTCTCTCTGTCTCTGTCTCTGTCTCTGTCTCTGTCTCTCTCTCTCTCTCTCTCTCTCTCTCTCTCTCTCTGTCTCTCTCTCTCTCTCTCTCTCTCACACACACACACACACACACACACACACACACACACACACCATTGAATATTATTCAGTCATAAAAAGAATGAAATCCTGCCATTTTTAGCAAAATGAATGGAACTACAGAGCAAAAATGTTAAGTGAAATAAGCCAGGCACAGGAAAGCAAATATTTCATGCTCTCTTTCATATGTAGAAGTTAAAAAAGCCAATCTGAAAGTGCAATAGTTATTACTAGAGACTGAGAAGGTACGTATGTGGGGGAGAATGGATAGTTAAACACAGATAGAAGGAATACGTTCCAGTTTCCCATAGCACATTGGGGCTACCATAGTCCTCAGTAACCTATTATGTTTGTTTGTTTGTTTTTGTTTTGCACAGAAGTGGAAGACAAGAACGTGAAGACTCCAAATATAAATAAATGATAAGGAATGGAAATGCTAATTACCTTGATCTGATCATTGTATGTATGCATTGAAATATCACTCAGTACCCTACCCCATTCCTATGTACCCCATTCCATGTTCATTAAGACCAAAAAAAAAAAAAAACCCAACTAAATAAAGATCCTGCCTGGCCATGGGCATGGAATCTGGGTATTCATTCAGCCTGTCTGTACGTCCAGACATTCTACTCTAAAGCAAGAGTCCCTGCAGTTCTGCTTCAGGAATCCAGAACCCAAGCCACCACCAATTCTCCATCACTTCCTGCTCCAAACCCCACTTGCACATGCACATATCACCCCTGATGTTTATTTGCTCAGCACATTTTAGTTCAGCACAAATTCCTTTAAGGGCCTTCCTGATCTCCACCCTCATAAGACTCTGCTGTTGTGTTAACCCTCCAGAGGGCCATGGGGTGTCTTGTGTAGTGCTGCATACCCCACCAGGTTCAAGCTCTTGAGTGAAGAGTGTGGTTCTCATGATTCCCACTCTGCCTCTGTCTGCCACATAACAAATATAACTGAGCATGAGAAAGAGTGAATGGTGAATCCCTCCATAAGAATCAAAGTAGTTGCCCCAACAGTTTTGCGTTGGTCTTCCAGTACTCCAAAGCCAGTGACCACCAGGCAGGCCAGTTGTGTGGGGTTCCTGTCCAAGCCCTTCCAATACAACTGAGTGACAGGAAGGTTTTTTCTTTGTGACCTCCTAGGTGAAGGTCTTAAGAAGTCAAGTATGAGAAAAAGAAGCATGTGAGTAGGGGCATTAAAAGGTTTGGGCTCTTTATAAATAGCAGGCAAATTATGAAAGTGAACTAAGTTATGCCTACAGATGAAATAATGTGTTCTCTAAACCACAATCACAAACACACACCTCCTCTGTTTTAAAACAATCATGCAGAGCCTACTGTGAAATATGTAAAAGGCTCCCATGCAGACAGGGAAATGCATGATATCAGGCTTACAAAACCCGCTGAAGCCAACTCCCTGCACCCACCTTGCCTTTGCTCTTGGTCATCCCAGAGACTCTGTTGGCCCTCCTTCTCCCTCACACCCCACCCTGCCAATCTAAGCCATCTTGATGGGCAGTGGGCATAGCAGATGACTCAGCTACACTGGATACAAGTTCTGAGATACTTGTGAACACTGGCCATCAGCAGCCATGATTATTTCAGAGGGGTGGAGAGTACAAGGGATTGAACTCAGGGGCCCTCTACCACAAAGCCACAACCCCAGCCTTATTTATTTATTTATTTATTTATTTATTTATTTATTTATTTATTTTTGTATTTTATTTAGAGGAAGGATCTCACTGAGTTGCTTAGTGAACTCACTTTTGCTGAGGCTGACTTTGAACTGGTGATCCTCCTGTCTCAGCCCCCCAAGCCACGGGGATTATAGGTGTATGCCAAGCAGTCATGATTTAGAGGGTAAAATGGGTACAGTAGTCCCAAACTTGGGAGCCCCAAACTTAAAGACCCAGGAAATACTGTCATAAGAAATGTGATAGAAAAGTCAGGTCTCATACAGATCATAAATGAGACCTTGTCATTAATGATAATATTTTTAAATGAAATAAATAGAATATAATTTTGCCTTTGAACATGAATTAGGGAACTTCTATAAGTTGGGAGGACAAGTTATTACATATGGCTTGGTGGCCATATGCTCCATGTCACAACTACTTAACTCCACCATGAAAAAGCACTCATAAACAGTAAATGAGTGTGACGGTGTTCCAATAAAACTTTATTTTCCAAACTAGGCAGTGGGTCTGATTTGGCCCACAGAACATCATTTCCTGACTCCTGCCTTCGAATAGAACAGAGCTGCCTGGATTAGACTAGACTAGACTAGGAGATGTCTAATCTTTCCAAACTATAGTTCAATAGCTGTCTCAAAATTGCATGTCTAGGTACGTATTTACTAACAAAATGATCTTGAGGTTCATTTGAAAAATAAAATGAGAATTATTAAATATTTTTAGGATTTATGTAAAAGATGTGCAGTAACAGATATAGAAATGCATTCTAGAGTCACAGCACTTAAAACAATATGGTATTGACAAAAACGATGAAAAGATCAATGGATAAGAATTGAGAGCCCAGAAACGTTCCTTAGTGTATACAAACATTTAATTTATGATAGAAGCAGTAGCTCAGCAAAAGGAAAAGATGGATTATTCAATGAGTGATATTGAGGATTACTGGCTATTTAGAAAAAAATTAAAGTCCTATCCATACATCTCATACTATAGCAAAACCAATTTTAAATGGATTAGCTAAATTTCAAAAATTCATTAAAAATGTAACAGCTATTAGGATAGGCAGAAAATTTTTAAACACAAAATTAGAGTAAGATATGAAAAGGGGAAAAGTGGTGAAACAGGCTTTGTGAACATTATTGGCATTTCGTGTAAGAAGCCAACATCATAAGCACAAAAACAAATAGACAAGTATCTTAAAAAAACACCATGGATAAGAAATTAATTTCCTTCATGTTTTAAAAACTACTTAGAAATCAATGGAAGAAGAGAAAACCAGTTACCTCCCAGGAAGCAAAATCAATGAGTAAAACTTTCTGTGTTGTGGAAATGCTAGCAATCTTCATTTTTTATGCTTTTCTGTATTTTCTTATATTTTACAGTAAGCACATGATACTTTTTTTTTTCAAGCAAAATAAAGACCAACAGGGAAACAGTTGTAAAGTGCATGAGATTTTACAAATCATTTATATAAATAGGTATCAAAAATTTTAAGATGGTCATACTTAAGTGATGAAAGTACAACTTGAATTCTTAAGAGTGAGAGAAGTTTTTAAAAAGCACTCACTATTCCATGTGGTAAATAGATGGAGACACTGTATTATCACACATGTATACACCATATCATCATCATGTGCATGATTAAAATCCTTCTGGAAGGAAACTTGGCAATATATGTCAAGAACCTTAAATACATGCGTACCCTTTAATTCAGTCCATTTCAAAGACCTGAATCCTTAAGAGCGAATAAGGCAAATGATCATTTGTGTATGAGGAAGGGTAACGTGGGACTATGGGCTTGACATTGTGGACCTCTCTGCTTCTGCCATTGGTAGATCATTGCTCCTTGCTTCTGGATCTGGATGACTCCTTTACCATCTGTGACAACCAGCCTGGACCCTGGCACCAAGGATGTCATCAACCCTCATCCTGTACTTGATGAGTACCTGAGATTCTGGAAAACCCATGAGCCACTCGGCCAGCCACACCTCTTGGGCTTCACTGCTCATGCACATCCGTGGCAGGTCCTGATCTCCGCATTTTCCTTCCTAAATAGGCTAAGTCCAATGCCGTGAGGTCAATGGTTTGTGTCAGAATGCCTGCAGGAAATCTTTAATGTACATCCTGCATGGTGATCCCGGGCAGGCCACTTCTTCCTTAACTCATCATGAATGTATTACCACCTGCTATGTGGTGGGCCTGGTGCCAGGTATATGCTGTTCACCTGAGATGAACCCTGCACAATGGTTCCTTTTTCTTTACACAATGATGAGAATTTGCTTATCCTGCACCCTTAACAGGCTTAGTCCTCCATGCTCTTCTATGGTGAAGCATGTCAAAAAACAGTAGATGTGAACTCATACACATCCTATAAAATGCTATAAATCTGCAGAACATATTCCTTAGGATCTTCCAAGGCATGCTATGAATACTGCAGATATCAGGGCCACGAAATCTCTTTCTTTCCCCTGTTTGTCTTAACAAAGTGCAGCAAAGTATCCTGGAAGGTCCTAGGGGCCAAAGCACAGCCCTGAGTTGGGTGTAAGTCCTACCCTGGGTCACGTATTGCTGGATATTAATGAGGAATCATCTGTGAATACTAGATCAAGTGCAAAGACAAAGATCCAGAAGTCATTCTAGAAAGTTTTTTCTTGATGGGTCCCTTCCCCTTACCGTATCCAAACTGCTTTCGATCCCAGAACCCTTTTTCCCCCCTGTACACTTTCAGAATACTGTGTAAAATTCTTTGAAGTCCCCCTTTTGCTTTTTAGGATAAAGACTCACTGTCTACACATAGGCACAAGGCCCTCCCGAGGCCTTTAATACTTCATCTCTCCAGGCTTTCTGACCTCAAAGGTACCCCTCCCTCCTGCCCCAGGGTCTTTGCACAGCATGCTTCTCTGGTTCCATTCCTCTTAACCTTACTCCCTTTTTGATATGATCCTTTCATCTTTTACCAATCTTATATGAAAAATCAGTTCTTTCCTGGAGTCATCCCTAAGCCCTGAACGAGTTCCCTAGGATGCCCTGTTCACGTGGCTTTCCTATGATAAGCCAAGCATGAGATACTGGACTTTAGACTTGAGTGTCTGTTTCTTCTTCAGAAGGTAAACTCTGTGAGGAAGGATGAATGAGGAGTGAGTGAATGAATGAATGAATGCACAAGCAGACGTGAACTTGGCCTTCCCTGTGGGAGGCCAGCTCTGGAGTCTGGACTATCTGATGAGCAGCCCAACTGAGATGAGGCGGTGGCTTTCACAGCAGCCCGTGGAGCCTGCCTGCTCCCGCTCCTTCCTCCTGAGAACGTGGACCTAAAGCGGAGGACTCGGTGGGTGACAGGAGGGAGATTTTCAGGAGGAAAGTAAAAAATAAAAGGAAACCCGGCTCCCACACCTGGGCCACGTAAGGGGGCCTTGTCCTGTTGCTTCTGCTTGTGGCTTCCCCTCCCGGCTCTCCTTCCTGCCCTGTGCCTTTCCTCCCTCTGTATTCTAAACGTGATCATGAACCCAGTGCCCTTGTCTGCTCTCATCTTTAACCAGAAACATAATCGCCTCATTAACCTTTGGGGGGAGGTTCGGCTCTCCCCTCCAAGGGTTGGAGGTCGGAGTTTCTGGGCGTGCCGGCGGCCTCAGCTCTCTTGGTCAGCCAGAATTAATGGGAGATCAGCGGGTTGGGGCAGAGCTCTCATTTGCTGGGTGTAGGAGCAGACATTATTGATTCCTATAGCAGAATACTCCGGCTTCGTTGCCTTTGGGGCTATTCTTGAAGTTTGAGCACGTTCTTCTCTGACTGTTGGGAAATCCCAGGGACCCAGGATGTTTTTGATGGGGAAGAGGTGGTACCTTTGTGCTATTTCTTCTGATCATACTCACCCAGTGGGGGGAAATTTTAAATATAAGGGAAAAAACCAGAGGATCCGCCACCATGTTGGTAATAAAAGATGGGAGCTTTTTCTGCAGAATTTACAGCAAACACAGCTGGACTTATTCCCTCTAAGGCCCCTTAAACTTGAGCAGAGAATCCATTGGCCAGATTGGTGAGGTAAGCTGTTGCAATGCAAGAAAAATTTCTTAGATGATATGAGAGTTCTTCGAGGTCTGGGAAGGGGATGGGACCTCCAGTTGGAACTTTGAGATGCCTGATTCTCCCTGGAATCATTTGCATGTATTATCTCATTTAATTCTCACAAAGGATAGGACGAATTAGCTGAGGCTCAAAGAGATCAAGAAATCCACCCAAGGTAGGGCTAACAATAGGAAGGCATGGGCACAGAAGAACCATGTTTATTTGGAAGAACTCTGATACTGGCCGTGCACATCGGCTCTCATCACTGTGACTAAAATACCTGATGAGAACAACTTAGAGGAGGAGAGATTTATTTTGGCTCAGTTTCAGAGAGTTCAGTTCGTGGTCATGGTTGGCTGGCTTCATCGCCGTGGGTCTGAGGTGAGCAGAACATCATGGTGGAAGGGTGCGGCAGAGGAAACACATTAGCTCATGGCAGCCAAGAAGGAGAGACAGAGAGAGGAAGAGTGGTGGAAATGTTAAACCCTCCCAGGGCACACCTCACGGACATACATCTTCCTACTAGGTCCTACTTACCAGTCATCTGGTAATACCGTGCAGTTGTTAATGGGTTAATCCCCAGCGGATTAATGGATTAATCCACTCCTAAGAATAGATCCCTTTTGATTCAAACATGACCCAAGAGTCTGTACCTCTGCACCTCGCTGTATTGGGGACCATGGTTTAAAAATGAGATCTTGGGGGACATTCTAGATTCAAACCACAACATTTTCTGTCCAAACCCCACCACAGCTGAGTCTTCCCAATCACGAAATGCACAGAAATATCTTTGAGACGGGGGGAGTTTTCTGGAGTTCCTCGAACTATCAATCTGATGGCTCTTAGAAAATACTGAGTATCATGAGAAAGTGTTTTTGTAGGAAAGGATCAACTGAGGAAATCTAGATGGCATCAGAAAAATGTACAGGTCCTCGCGACTTCTATTCCAAGCCCTTTCTCGGGGTGCTCCGGCCAGAATCCCACCTTGGCCCTGAAGCCTCTTTTATTCTATGATAAAACATCTCAGTGATCAGAACATTGGCGATTCAGCCACCACCGTCTCTGCCCTCCAGTTGCTCTTTGGCTTGTGTCTTAGTCTGTTCAGGCTTCATAATAACACAGCATGAACCAGGTGGCCTTTAAACAGTGGAAATCTGCTTCTCACAGTTCTGGAGGCTGCAAGTCCAAGATTAAGGTCTTGGGACATGACAGTTTGGATGTGAGGTGTCCCCCAGAATCTCCTGTACGAGACAGTGCAAGAAGGTTCAGAAGGGAAATGATTGGGTTATGACAGCTTTAATCCATGGAATAAACCACTCTGATGGGATTAACCGGGTGGTGGCTGAAGGTCGGTAGGCTGGGGCTGGAGGAGGTGGGTCGCTGGGGGCGTGCCTTTGGGGTATATATTTGGTGTCTGGTAAGTGGAGACTCTCTGCTTCCTGATCACCATGTGAGCTGCTTCCCTCTGCTGTCCTCTTCCACCACGGCGTCCTGCCTCACTTGGAGCCTCAAGGAACGGAGCCTGCTGCCTGTGGATTGAGATCTCTGAAACCCCCAGATCAACTTTTCCTCCTCTAAAACTGTTCGTGTTGGGCCAGTTAGTCCACAGTAATAAAAAAGCTGCCTGAAACACGGAAGGCCCAGGATCTGGTGAGTGCCCACTTCTCGGTTCACAGAAGGCGTCTGGCTGTATCTCACATGGTAGGAGAGGACTCTGGTCTCCTCAGCCCCTCACAGGGACACGAATTCCACCCACGAGGGCTCCACCCTCAGGACCTGACTTCCCCAAGCTCACCTCCTGTGCTGTCATGTTGGAGACATATGTGTTTTAGGGAAGCTGCCTGTGGCAGCTTGTAAATGTGCCTTTCCAGAGCCCTTGCAAGTGGCTGGGTGGCCTGGGGACCAGAAGCTCTGGGACCCCAGAGAGGGAGCCCTGCCCTTTCTAGCTGCTCCTGTAGCTTTCCTGAGAAGACTGTGGAAGGGGGTTCCCCTGGGTGCACCCTGGGCCCTGATTCCTCCTCTGGGAACCAGCCACGGCTCCCCTTCCTGCAGGGCTAGCCTCTGGCTTCCAGGGCGCTTTGGAAGGTCAAGGGCACACCCTTGGAAATGGGACCTGGTGGACAAGACTCAGGCCCTGTCTGTAGTGCTGCCTGTGACTCCTGACATGACCATGGGCATCTATGTATCACAGAAGTCCTCTCTAACACCAGGAGACTCAAGCCCGCCACTGCCAAGTATCTAGTAGTTTCAGCTCCATACACAGGATTTTTATTTCATTTTATTTTATTTTTTTGGACCTGAGAGGAAGGTTCCTCAGACTCGGATTCAAGACACTTTATATTGGTTAGCCAGTAGGAGGCTTCTCGTTCTTATTTCCACCTTTCCCCCCAACATTTTGCACAGCAACTCTGAAAGACGTTTGCACCTGTCTACCTACACCTAGCTACTCCTTAACCTACCGTGCAGCTTCTTTATAATCCCGTATCAATCCCTTGATCCAGACTTCTGCCCCTGGATGAAACCACGCTGACAGTCATGTCCACCACAGGCCCAGCAGAGATGACAGACGAGTGACTCCGTGAAGGAGGAACTCCATCTGCTGCCTTCATTGTCCTGGACACTGTAAAGCAATCTTCAAATAACACTTTCTCACATTTTTTTTTTTTTGGATAGTGCTTGCAGTTTAAAAAATATGTGCATATATATGAGTTTATTTAATCACAGAACCAACCCTGGGAGAGAGCTGTTACCACTCTCCCCACTCATTTTTTTATTGCTTGGTAAACACAGGCTCAGCTCGCTGAAGTGACCTATCCAAGGTCATGAGCTATTGTCAACCATCAGGAAATATTTAGGCTCCATTCTGGGGATTCAATCAAAAGACAGGGCAGAGGAAGAATTTCCATTGAGTTTGGTCACGACTGGCACCTAGGAGAAGAGGAGGCTTTGAAGTGGGTCAAAGGGACCCATGTAGCCTGGAAGCTAGGACTCTGGAGGCAGGCCCTTCCGTGATCCCCAGCTCTATGCCTTAGGGAAGTCATTGATCCTGTCTAGGCCTCCATTTCCTCATCTATGAAGTGACTCCATCCTGATGGCTTCTCCAATGAATCACAAAGATTAAAAGAGATAATATAAACTATGAAATATTTTTATTCTAAAATACCCTGGATAGAGTAGATCAGGACTTGAAGCTCAGCTCATTTTCTAAAAGGCTGTGTGGTCTGAGGAAAATCTCTTTACCTCTCTGGGCTTCAAGTTGCTTGTGGGTCCATTAAAGAGTCTGAAAGATGATATCTAAGAGCCCATCTGGCCTAGGGACTCAAGCTGACTCTGAGATAGGGCCAGAGAAGCTTTTCCTAGCAAAAGGGGAGTTGTGTGTGTATCTTTTAACATGTTTAGGTTATGTGTGAGCATAGATACACCTGGGTTTGAGTGTTTCTGTGTGTATGTTTGTGAACACATTTACATGCAGGTGAGTGTGTGCATTGAGTGAAAACGTGCCTCTAAGCATGCATAAATGTGTGCCTGTGTCTAGGAAAATGCATATTTATGTACATTCGTGTGCGTGTGTGTGTGGAGACGGCGTTACTTGTGTAGAGAAATACTATTTCTGAGAATTAGCAGGTGAATTCTTCTCCCAAATTCCTCTGATATCTCCTCAGGGCTCTGCCCTCCCAGCCCAGGATGGCTGGAAACTTGTCGTTTGCTCTTCTGGGCGCAGCAGTGCTGATGGCAGAGGGCAGCTGGTGGGGTCAGCGCAACAGAAGAGGCCAGATTGGTCCATGTTCTCACACTTTCTGGTTTCGCACCCGCAGGACTCAATGAAAAACCCCAGATAGGGCCAGCGGACGGGGAAGGAGCCCGGGGACCAGGAGCAAAGGGCTGGGAATGGACATGCACAAGGGTAGGGAGCCCACCCGGCCTGGCCTTCCTGGCCTGTTACCTTCCCTGGAGCCCAGGGGCTCTGAGTGGGGTGCCGGGGTCCCTGTTGACTGGCCTGTGGGACTGGACGTGCCTAGATCCCGGGTGCAGGGGAGGAGCCGCCCTGGGGGCCGGCCCAGCTGGGTGTGGCGGCCACCGCTCCCTCCCTTCCGCCCCATCCCCCAGGGCTCTGCCTTCCCCTTGTTCCTGCTGCAACACAACTTCCAGAGCCACCTGGGCCTGGCAGTTTGTCACCACTAAAAGCCTCATATCCTGGCTCCCCCTGCACGATTAATCTCAGAAAAACGCGTTGTCAAGCCTAATGAAAAAGGGGAAGCCACCAAGGAGAAGGTGTCCACACCTCGGGCTGACAGTTGTCAGGCAGGCAGGCAGCAGCGTCCTGCTGGGGACAGTGCCTGCAGGGACAGAGACAGCGGGAAGCGCCTGGGGAGATGGCAGGCGGCTCCAGGCCCGGGGTGTGGGGTGAGCGCTGGGGCCTACCCACAGCAGGTGGCAGGACAGAGGACCAAGGGCAGGGGCCTAGAGGGGACGCTTGGAGAAGTGCCCCCTGCCCAGGGCTTCTCCCTGTTGCTGACACATAGCTGAGAAGGAAGCCTGAGACAGCTGGGGTCCCCAGCCTGCTCCCTCCCCCTGAGACCAAGCCAGAGGGGAAGGAGAGCGCCCATCAGAGACCTCGGGCCTACCCTGGTCCATCCAAATGTTTGAATCAGTCTCCAGAGGATTTTCTTTTGAATTGGTGATAGACTAAAATCAGGATATCTTACATGAGTCATAGTTGCCATTTCTCTTGAAAATTAAAAAAAAATATGACCCTTTGAGGCAGATTCCCACCTGGTGGCAGTCAGTGGCAGGTGTAGGGTCATGACTGGTGGCGATGAGGTGGCCACCGCCCTACCCCCGAGCACCTAACTGCTGGCCACATCATTGCTCCTGTCACTGGCAGCCGAGGGGGTCTTGATGACTCCTAGGCACCAAGAAGCCTCCACTGATCCGCAGGCTCTTGGTTCTTTCTCTGTTCACTCTCACCATTGTGTTGATAGTGGGGACAAGCTGGGGTTTTGCTACCATGACAATGTAATGGAGTATCATTCAACCTTCCTATCTGTTAATTTTGCATGGCTGCAGCCAATATGCTAAACAAGAACAACTCAGAACAGGAGAAGTGTGTTTGGGTTCATGGTTTCAGAGGTTCAGTCCATTGCTCTGGGCTTGAGGTGAGGCAGAACATCATGGAGGCAGGATGTGGCAGAGGCAAGCAGCCAGGGTAACCAGGAAGGGGGCGGAGAGAGAGAGAGAGAGAGAGAGAGAGAGAGAGAGAGAGAGAGAGAGAGAGAGAGAGAAGAGAGAAATATAAACCCCAAAGTCATGCCCCCTACGTGCCTACAGGAATCACCCAGTTGATCCATCAATGGATTAATCCACCCATTAGGCTACAACTCTCATAGTCTAACCATTCACCTCTGAACATACGTGCATTGTCTCACACTTGAGCTCTTGGGGACACACCTCATATCCAAGCCACACCACTATCACAGCTCCTTCTGTGCCCTCCTCATCTCAGGCTGGTTCTCCCTCTTCAGTCGACACAGCTGTTTGCACATCTCTCTCCAAGGCCTCCAGGAACTCAAAGATCTCAAATTAATCTCATCCTCACTCACTTTAACCCTTGTAAGACGGCCCAGGCAGGAGATGAAGGACTTGGAGCACTTCCAACCGTCAATCAATTGGGTCAGCAAGTGAGTCCTGAGCCTCCCCCACCCTGAGTGGCCAAGTGTGGCCACGAGAAGAAAGGGAGAGTGGAGACTCACCCGCAAGGCAGGCCCAAGGTTGCCAGAGATGGATGGCGCCCAGAGAGAGAGAATGCATGCATCAGAGAAGTGCGGGGCGACCTGGGGTCGATCCAAAGGGCTTGCAGCAGGAGGAAGAGCTTGCTGGGCTGACACAGTGGTGAGGAGAAGGGGTTTAGGAGTGGGAGGGCCTGAATTGGTGGGCTGGATCTTCATTACAGCTGTGTGACCGTGGACATGTCATTTAGAATCTCTAGACCTCAGCTTCCTCCTCCAAAATCAGGAGGTGGTGTCCACACTCTTTCCAGCGATTAGCCAGCCGCACCGACAACTCACAACTTCTGTGATTTTCCTATTTTGTCAGACTTGCTGGAAGGAATCCTTCATGGGCTCCTTCCGAGCTGGTCCCCTCTGCTCTGTGGGTCAAGAGTTTTCAGCTTTTGGGACTCAGTACAAGCCACATGGGAAATGGTTAACCATGTGGGAGGCGTTACAGGGACTAGCAGGGAGCCAAGGTCACCTACAAGTAGATGAGGTTAAGGAATGAGTCCACATAGTATTAGCTGCAGAGAAAAAGGGGAATATCCCTCCTACCTCTCTGTATTCTCCCAAGCCCCTCTCTTATATTTGGGAAGGAGGGCTGTAGCGATTGGGAAATGAAAACTAGAGAAAGTTCTAGGAGGTATCAGGCAGTGGAAAGTGAGCTGAGGGTCATAATGGTCCCCAAGTTGAACAAGAATCAGCACTATAATTTAAAAATATATATATCTAAGCTATGAAAAATGCACGTTGGTCTGACCTCCTTGTTGGCCTCTGGGAAGGATGATGTCATGCATTCTGTCCCCGTCTCCCTTCTTTACCTAGGAGGAAAATGTAAAATATGAGGAGTGGGAATGCTATTCTCCAGTCCCTGGGGCCATATTTAGAGTTTCTCCTTTGGGTTCCTCTTTGAATCTGGCAGATAGCTGGGAGGGGCCCTCCATCCTAGCAGGGATGAGGGCGAGGGCAAGAAAGAGACACCATGTTGACTGGATCCCGGGGCAGCACTGGCAGCCCCGCGTCCTCCGAGGCGTGGGCACACACATTTTGGCACCCAGAGGCCGACCCACTGTGTCATTCCCCAGCTTCTCCAAGTGCCCTTTCCGCAGGCACAGGGGAATTTTCCATCCCAGTGACCTTCTCCACCCGTATTCAGGACTCCTGAGCAGTCTCCTAGGAGCTCTGAGCTTCGGCCATGTCACCACCTCCAGGTCCCACAGTGGGTGCCTCTGCTCTGAGCTCTCTGCACTTGTCAAGTGAGACCAGGATGGTCAGAGAGGAGACACGGGGACATGATGAACCGCTTTCTCCAGATTCTTCCCTGAGGATGCCCCAGGAGGCCCCTGACCCAGCGTCCTGGGCTGCGAGATTTCCTCTCCAAGGTGGACTTTCCCTAAGGGACAGGGGGAGTGCCAACGCCCGGGAAAGTGTTCCTTAGGAGGAGCCTGGTGGAGGCACAGGCCAGGTCTTACCCATGAATAGACCCCCGCCCTGAGCTCCAGGACCAGCTGGCCCAGAGGAGGGACTCCAGGGCTGCTCACAAAGGGGATGCACGATTCGCAGAGATACCCCCAGACCCACGCTGCTCCCGTGTCTGGAGAACGGGCCTTTGTAGGGAGGTGGTGGTGGGGTGGAGGTGCCCGTGTGACAGAGACTCATCAGTACCTGAGCGTCCTGGGGCTCCACCTGGGGCCCAGGTGGGCTGTGATTTACCTGTTCAGGTATCTCATCAGTCTACCAGGGCTGGGAGGCAGGAAGAGAGAAGAAGAGGAGGAGAAGAAAGAAGGGAGGAGACAGGGGAGGAGGAATAAAAGATTTTAAACACCTACAAATACACACACCCACACGTACCCAGAGATTTTAAAAACACAAAAAGGAAAAACTAATAGGATTGCAGCAGGTTTTCTGCCCCATCCAAGCCCTTCCCTAATGTTCGGGACTGTCCCTGAAGTCAAACCGCCCCGACTGGGAGCAGCCTTTAGGAATCCATCCTGTGCTGGTTTCTCACGGGGCTCAGCAAAGCGCACTGGCCAAAGCCATCCCTGGGAGCCCTGCTTTCAACAGCAGAGAAATGCAGGCACCTCCGGCCAACCCTGGGACGCGAATCATGTGGCCCAGGTCTCACCATTTCTCTGTCTCTCCTCCTCATTTACTTCGCCTCCCGGAATTACAGATCTCTCCCAGACATTGTCACCCAGGTGGGGCATGGATGTGTGTCCTTTGGACAGGTTTCTCATTGTTGTCCTCAGCTACTCTGGCGCCAGATGAGACCGACCAACGGTGTGTGACCTGAGTAGACAAAGGTGCTTGGTGGTTTCCTTAGTAACCTGAGCTCCAGGAGGGAGGCCACACACCCGGGGTCTCCATCAATGCAGAGGAAAAGGACCCATTGATGTGGTAGCTTGCCATTATTCAGACGACTCAACCCCAGCGCCTTCCTCCCTCACTGTCACAGAGCAAGGGCCCCAGTTAAGGGATGGCAGTGGCTCCTCCACCTTGGAGCAGCCAAAGTCCCATCCCCAGCTGTGGATTCAGGAGGTCCCTGGTGAGCAGGCTGAGGCCCGAGGACCTGCATTTCTAACAAGGCCCCGGGTGTTATCCATGCTGCTGGGACTGCAGTCGCCAGAGTCTGGGGGAAGCCCAGGGTCAGGCTCAAATTCTGGGCCCTGATCAGGATTCTCCGTGTCTTTGCTTCTCCACCTGTTTTCCTTTCTCTCCCAGAGTCAGACAAGGAGGCTCAAGGACACAGAGGATGGCCGTCTTCAGTGAGAAAAAAGTGTTGCCTGTGTTTTCCTTGAATCTGTTCTTTCAGGGTTGTGTAGCTGACCTTTTGCCGGTGGTGTTTCTTGTTCACTCTTTGGACACACAAGTGGTGTAGACATTTCAGAGCCTTCTGTTGACCCCCTTGGGGTAAGAGATCCTAAGGGGATTGAGCGGAGGAGATTCCGAGAGTCACCCCAGTCACAGACAATGGCGGGGGTGGCGGGGGGAGAGGCTTGAGCGGCAGGTGAGCACCCAGGGTCCAGCCATGGCAGGGGGTGTGCCGTGAAAGAAGAATTACAAAGCTCTACATCCAGGGAAAATCACCAAGGGTCATCATCACCAGTCTCTTAGGATCTACCAGGTTGAGATTTGTGGAAGCTGCAGAGTGCCGTCCCCTGTCTCAGGCCCACTTTGAGATGTTGAGTCTCACCGTCAGTTGGACAGTGGGCAGAGTCCTCCACTGCACTTACCTACGATGGCGAGTTTCTGCTTTTTATTGTTTTTAAAGAATTTTCTTTTTATGCAACTTGGGCAAGTAGTGGAATTCTCTGAATTTCTCCTGTCACAGGCTATCGTTTGACTCAATTCACCTTGCAAGAGGCGATCCTCTAGCTTACTGCGCAAATCAGACACTTGGAGAGCAAAAGGGAGCAGGGTTATTAATTATGGGACGACAGGAGAAATTGGGTCTATTCCAGGCAAAACACGGATTTTGTTTATTCCACCACGAGGAGATAGTAGCGGAAAGAAGCAGTGGAAAATGCCATCCCAGCCCCCTGTGAGGCAGAGGGCAGGAACAGAGGAGGTCCCCACTGCTGATCACATGGTGCAAAGCAAGACCCTGAGGTCTCCAACCACCAGATGGAGAGAGGACTGGGGCTCATCCCATGAAGCTGATTCAGCAGCTCAGCCCATAAGCCCTGCCAGAAAGGCAGAGTGCTACTGGTTTTCTTGCCATCTCTGCTAAGAGCCTGCACTAGGACTTTGGAAATTTACTTGTGCCAAACATGACCACAACATCAAGTAGTTGTAACAGAGACCCCAAAGCTCACAGAGCCTAAAATATTTATTATCTGATCCTTTGCATAAAATATTCACCACTCCTGATTTAAAAGCATAGAGACAATGATAAATCAGAGAGTAAAGGATTTAAGAATGTCCATATTGGAATATGATGCTGATCCAGTCTTGCTTCCCCAAAAATGCTACTGGGAACTTCTAGAAAGTTTGCTTTTGATAATTAGGAAAATAAAAATTTCCCATAGTATGCCACCTGAAGACTTCTAGTAGCAACCATCTGACATACTTTCTTCCAATTTTGATTCTATGCATTTTCAAAAGAAAGTCAAGTTCACAAAACGTCGTGGTTCACTTTGTACGTGTTCTATAACATGAATATTTCTTTGGATTAAAGTATTCATCAGGAAGATTGATGCTTATATAATATTCCCTTTTGTGGGCGTCTCATGATTCGTTCAATCATTCCCATGTTGTTGAATATTTAGTCTTCTGCTGCTTGTCATTGTGGGTTTGATGTACGGAGAATGTCTTTGTGGTCATTACGGGTCATTTCCTTCATAGAGATTCCTGAAAAGATATCACAAGGTCAATGGAATGAGCCGCTTTTAACTCCAAATAGGGTCATGTTACCTCACTCTTGGACCTACTCAAGAGGAAACACCAAACACACACGTGTTAAGACTAGGACCTGCTGACTCCTCATTCTGGGGACCTCTAGCAAGAATACAGCAATGTCCCAGGGAAGAGGCAGAAGGTCCTACTTCACCTTTACCCTGACAGCCTTCTCCATGGGAACTGGACATAAAATGCCATTGTCCCTGGCACTCAGGTCTTCAAAACGAAATGAAAACATTGGCCAGAAACAAACCAGATGGCATTTATGAAGACCAAGGCGGCCACTGAACATAGGCGCTGGGACATAAGAAAATTAGAAGCCCAGGATTCCCCCCCATGAGAATGCTCGTGCCCAGCCTTGGGGAATGGGGGTCTTCCACCTGCCTCCCTCCCTGCTAGCCCTAGAGTCAGAAGGTTACATGCCCTTAAACCTAATGGGGTAAATGCTTATTATACTACGGGCTCATTTGTAGCATAAGGCACCTACTACAATCCCACTCCTCATGCAAAATTGCCAATTTATGGCAATATTCCTTGTTTAGAAAACAAGGCTATCCAAACACTATAATTACAACGTGCACCGGCAGCTAAGAGTTCCCTACATTAATGCACAGACTCCAGATATATTCGTCAAATAGAGTTTTTTTTTTTTTTTTTTCTCTTTGCCTTCTTCTCTGGGTACTTTTAAGTTCAGGGACAGAGAACATGTCTTCATTAGAAACATTAACATTCACAGGCTGTAGTAAATTTTGACAGTGAAAAGGTCTCTGTAACCTTTAGTTGTGCAGAAATTTACTTCCCAAGAAAATTACATCTGGCACTGTCTTAATTAATGCTAGCTTTCTTTTCTGAAAATTGTGGGCTTGTCAGTAAAAAAGGCAGAAAAACCTGAATTTAAAAGGCTGGACACAAAAGACACCGAGAAATAAAGCTCTGTGAGATTTCATAATATTGCTCTGTTTTTGTTCTACAGTAAGGAGATGAAAAGATCTCATTTGATTTTGCCAAATGCAGCAACATACATGTAATGTAGAATTGATTTGCATTTTCTCTCTTTTGTCTCTGAATTTTATCATGTAAAGTGTGCCTGGGTAGGTATTCTGTTTTAAAAGCAATAGGTCAAATAAAATCTATACCTGTGAGGGGGAAAAAAAAATAATGCATGACTTCCTTTTTTTTAGCCTTTCTCTAACGGCTCGTATTAATCGCAGCTCACGGTTAAGGATCGGGGGCTGTGTTTTCTCACGTGCATTTTGATTATCTGACAATCCCTCACCCTGGCTCGGAAAAGGGTTCTGGGTCGGGTGGAAGAACTTGGCTTTACGTTTGGATATTCCTGTGTTTTATGAGGCTTGGACTTCTATTTTGACAATAAGATGAGGTTTTTTTTTGCTTTCGGTGGGGGTTACAGATTCCTTTAGGTTAGTTGTTTTGTGGGTTTTTTTTTTTTTCTTTTTCTTTTTTCTGCACTTGGCTTTGCTATTTGATGACCCAGCATGACCTTTCTCTAGTTTGGGGAAGGGAGTCTCACACAGGTAGCTCTGGGTAGTTTTTTTCCCTACATGTGGTCTGCATCACGTGACATGAAACACACCTTTTAAAAATGTCTTCGTCTGGCTGCATGCGTAGCGGGTGGGACAGGAGGGAGAAGTCACGTGGTCTTAGAGCTCTGGACTCTGGTGATAGAAGAGAGAAGGTGACCCACCCAGAGTCCTCCAGGCTCCGTGGTCACCACGGCTCGGCACTCTATGACAACTCCCCCCGACATACACACACACACACATATCATGATGCCTAGGAGCACAGTGACGTCATCACTGTTCTTGATTTGGGACCCGCACCTCCCAAAATGTCCAGAGTCACTGTGGACCTCTGAGGTGGTGTCAGTGGCATCTGGCCAGGACGGGAACACACGGGCTTCTCTGGGCGCTCTCAGTCCTCCTGAGGTCAGGGAGGCCGGCTCTTTGGGTCTGTGACACACTTGGGAGCCTCTGTGACACTGGCTGGCCGTCCCCTTTTAACAGAGAGAGAGAGAAGGCTCAGGCTTCACCAAGCCTTCATATTGAGCTGGAATTTAATTACATGGTTTTGTTTCCATTATAAGGTTTTTTTTTTTTTTAAGGGTTATTTCATATTTATGGTAAGTGCTATTAGTTTTTTTTTTTATTCATGGTAATGACATAAAGCTTCTTTCAAAAATTAAATCTATTTAAGTAAAAAAAAAAAGGATGAATATAAATGAAATAAAAGTATTAAGTAAAACAGAGTAGCACTGGTCCCTGGGTGTGGCCGATAGTGGTGAGGGTGGTGGCTGAGAGCCTCAAGTTCAAGTTGGGCAGAAGTGCATCTAAGAGACAGAGAGGCACGAGAGAGAGAGAGAGAGAGAGAGAGAGAGAGAGAGAGAGAGAGAGAGAGAGAGAGAGAGAGAGAGAGAGAGAGAGAGAGGGAGTCTTGGAGAAGTTCTGTTCTGAAGCCTTGAATGGGACGCGTTTCCCACAGCTTTCCAGGAGTGCTTTACCCGAAGGTGCCCATTGTGCACAATTCACTTCACGTGTGCTGATCAGTCAACGAGTGGGTGCTGCTGCTTCGTGTAATGATTCATCCTCGAGCCCACTGGACAGACGACTCTCCTCACTGCACCCAACAGGTGTTCCTGCAGCCTGGCAAGGCTACAAGACAAAAGAATGATTACAATAGTCCTGGGCTGGCGTAACCCTCCTGCTGACTCCTTTAGCTGGGTTGTGGTTGAGGGTGATATAATTGTATAAATCATGATGTATTTACAAATAACACACCAGATTAACGTCCTCACACAGTTTTCACGACTTAGCATTCTACGCCGAACGAATGGGCAAGTCTGGGGAGAAGGGGTTGGCGGTGCAAACGGAGAATGAGGGTGTTCACTAGTGCTGGGAGAGAGGGAGAGTCCCCTCAAAAGGACTGTAGCTCGCTCAAGGCTATCCATGTGCAGCCAGGGGGCAGTGGGGGCTTAGAGTGTCCCCTGAGGGGCAAGGGAGCTGTGGAAACTGTGGGTTATGGGGCTTTAGGGGGCGGGTAAGGAGAGATTCATTGTGATTAACGGGCATCCATGTGGGGCCCTGGAGGTCCTGGGACTTGGGGAGCAGTAGGACGTGGTCAGGGGCTACAGGGTTGGGAGGGGATCGTGGGGAGTCTACACAGAGCCATTGGGGGTCCACGGCTTTGGGAAGAGAGAGACTGAAGGGCCTAGGGAGGACAGTGTCCAGTCTGCAGGCAACTGATCATCTACCTCTTCCCATTCTACCTGCCTGCTTGCAACTGCTTAGACAATTAAACACTGTCAATGTGAAAAATGAAGAGATAAAAGCAGAAGAGAGAAAATCTAAAGATCTGAGATGAGCCGATTGCTAAGAAGAGACTTGGGTGTAAGCATCCTGAAAATGAAGCCTAAAGAGGATCGTGAGACTCGGGCTTCCCAAACTTCCTGTCACCCAGGGTTCCTGGAGAAATGCAGATTGTGATTCTAGAGGAGTGGTCTGGGGCCAGAGGTTCTGCATTTGCAGACAGCTCCCCAGCACCCTACTTGGAGAAATCAATTTAGGCAAAACAGTGTTTATAGCTTGCAAAAGGGAGCCCAGGGAATCCAGAGGCAGAGATCAGCTTTGTGCTGAGAAGAAAGCAGCCCAGCCTCCGGCCATGGGACCATCAGAGAAGAGTATCGATTCTCACACAAGGTGGGAACCAGCAGGTGCAAAGGCCAAATAGACGGATGCTGCACACAGGAGGGATTAGAGCCAAGTTCTAGACTCTGCCTGCCCACCTCATCCACTTCTCCCACCCTGGGGCCTCAGTTTTCCCAAAGAAAGATTAGGAAAGATGTTCTTAGAGCTAGTCCAGAATTCTACTTTCCTATAACAGACAGAACCTTTAGCAATTGGATTTAATATGTATCGATGTCTCTGATTTGGTCTGAATGGAGGGAACTTCTGGCCCCAAACACCTTTCTCATTTGCATTCAAGTTGCCGGAAAGGCCCATTCCTACGGCATTCCTTTGGGGACACAGAGGCTCATGAATCAGCCAGTCCTCCCTGTCAGTGGGGCAGGGCTGCAGTGGGATTCCCCAGGGAGAGAGGACAGGCTTCTGAGGCACGTGCTGCCTTCTCTCTAAGACCATCTCCAAGAGCAGAACGAGCCTCAAGCAGGCCCTGCTCTGCAAAGATAAAGGTCTCCAAGGCCTCCTCCTCCCAGTCCAGACACATTGCTGGGGCTGGAGGCAAATCCCTGTGTAACCTCCGACCTCTGTGGCCTTGGCTTTTGGAGCCAGAGAGGAAGATACCAAGCCTGGGCGGGGTGATCCCAACCCTGCATCCAGGAGGCCCAGGGACTGAGGGCGGATATTCTTCCGAGCAGTACTCTCTGGCTCCATGAAGATGCTCGTTCTTGGTGGCAGCACAGTCCTAGGGTGCAGAGAGGGCCCTGGGAATTGTGGGGGCCTAGGGTCTTGGTCTAAGTCCCCGGGCCACGAGACCTCCCTCTGTTTCCCTAAGGGCTGTTGAGCAGAGACCTCTGTGGGTGCTCCTGGGAATCAGAGAACCCTGAAAAACAGAAGCTGGAAATCCCCGTTGGATCTCGGGGAGTAAGTTTTTGATTCTGGGTTCTGTGGGCCTTGAGGGGGCGGGAGGATGGATGTAGAGAGGCCTCGTGGGCCCACATTACTGACCAGAAATATTGTGTGCATCCGTCTATTTCCCTTTTGGTGACATTCTCAAAAGGGTTTTTATTGATGATGAAACAAAATAAAACAGAACCCAAAGTCTTTAATATGCAGATCTATAAATTCCAACCAAACACAGGGCGGGACTTGGCTCCTTTGGATAGGCTCCTTTGAAATTATTCTCTGCACCCAATTCACTCCACACTGTCACCAGATAAGGAGAGACAATCCATCTCTTCTTTGGAAACCGTGGCTTCCGAGTGACACCCACCATCCTGGCACCCAGACCTTGGTGAGTCCCGAAGAAAGAGGGGATGTGGGACCCTTTGCCACATCCAGGCCTGGTCTGGCTTTTCTCAGAGGTCGGCCTGGCCTCCCATTGCCTTCTTTCACTGCTACTTCATCTATCCCAGCTGTCCCTTTGTGTCACCAGTCCTGGGGTGGCCCTCTGCCCCCCACACACAGCACCAGCACATTCCGGCTGATCACACACACTGTGAACATCATTTCTGCCCTGCGTGGAGCTGTGCAGAGGGCCGGAGGGGAACAATATATTACCACGTTCTTTGCCTAACAATTGGTAACACATGACACTTGTATTTGCCCCAAGATAATGTACAAATATGTTTTACAGGGTTTCCTAATGATAATCATGTATCGCATTCTTCTTGCCCTTCTAATAACGATAACAGTCTAGCATTATTATTTTTTTTTTAAACTGTTCTCGGCGAGTGTGACATTCAGTTCAGAGAATCGAATGTCAGCAAGAAATCCATACGCACTCCCTGAAGCTGGGAGAAACCCCTTCCATTTATTTTTTAGGCTGCAGGGAGAATGAAGGGGTCTCACCTCATTATCCCACCCCCCCATCAAGGTGTTTGGCAGGTGGCACACCTTTGATGGTTTATGTAATCTGTCCCAAGGTTCCTGGGGCCATCAAGGCCTCTTCCAACCTGTCCTAATCAGGGAGTGGAGGCTTCATAGATGCCGGCTGCTTTCATCTCTGGGTGGGGCCCTGCAGGGGTTCCTCCCCCCAACAAGGATTCCTTCTAAAGCAGGTCCTCTGTGCTGAGTGACGGCGGGGTTGGGCACCTCAGCAAAACACCCAACTTAGCAGTGAAGCGTTGAGGTTCCTTTAAGGCCCTAGGCAGAATCACCTGCTGGGCTGTGTCCTTAGCTCCTCTACTTTTTTGGAGGGATATGTCTGACTTGCCAATGTGTGTGTTCATCTTTGTCCATAGGGAAGCTTGTCTCAAGGGATAAACACCCAACAAGAAGTGTGTGTGTGTGTGTGTGTGTGTGTGTGTGTTGTATGTCCAGTTATTAGAAAACAGTCATTCTGGGAATGCTTAGGACTGCACCTGTGTGAGCTGCTCACCAGAACCATGCTCAAGAAATGAGGATTGACGGAAAACCCCAAAAGACTCGAAGTGGAGCTCAGTCGTACAGCATTTGCCTAGTGGGCACAAGGCCCTGGCTTTATTCCTCACCACTGCAAAACACAAAATGAAAAAAAAAAAAAAAAAAGTAAAGAAAGAAAGAAAGAAATGGAAAAGAGACACACCTCTTTTTTTTTTTAATCGACATTTTATCGAAGATAAAATTTGATATCATAGAGACTTAAGGACAGTGTTTTTCATTTCAAATTTCTTAAAATAATGCATAAAATTGTTCAAATTATCTTATTTTTTTCTTTTTCTTTTTCTTTCTTTCTTATTTTTATTTATTTTAGTTTTAGGGATTAGAGGAAACTGCACACTTTACTACTAAGTACTTGGGTGTTTTGCTAGGCGTTTAAGCCATTTGTCACTCAGCACATAAAGCCTGCTTTGGAAGGAGTACGCAGCCACATCTTCAGCCCCTTTTTATGTTTTATTTTGAGACAGGGTCTTGATTAGTTGCTTAGAGCCTCACTAAATTGTTGAGGCTAGTTTGAACTAACGATCCTCCTGCCTCAGCCTCTTCAGCTGCTGGAATTACTAAGGGGGTGTGCTATGGTGCCGGCTTCCTCTTTTTTTTTTTTTTTCCTTTGCTTTAGTTTTAGTTTTGAGTGAAAAAAGCTTGAGGTCAAGTGTCCTCCTCTGGGTCAACAAATGACAAGACTCCTGCACATGCTGGGGCTCCCTGCGGCCGCCTGGCTGTAGTAGGTGCAGCTCAAATGGCGCAACACTGAACTAGGATCCGATTATTTAGGGAGGCAAGTATTTTTGTTGATGAGCGAAATGAAATCCTCTGAGAGCAAAATCAATCTTTTGCAGAGACCCCAGAGCATTGATCCTGGTGCACATTGACGGGCTCAGGCTGTTTAGCTATTTGGAATGACCGCACGAAATGAGCAAGTTGTTACAGTTTGAGAGTTTTGGTATTTATTGGCAATCCCTGCACTCATATGATTAATCACACATTCGAAATGTGCGCGCTGTGGAAATTGACTGCAACGCAGCAGAAACAAAGTTTTCAGTTATCCTCGTATAATAAATTGAAGCTATATCCCTAAGCAGAATTGTCTTCAAGATTCCAATTTGCCTTGTTAAAAGTGTTGTTTATACAGTAGTTAGCAAAAACGCAAGTAATTACGTACAGAATTCATTCTAAGCAATTCTTTATCCCCCCCCACCCCCCACCCCATCCTTTATTGGTTTTCCATCTTCATTACCCAATATTTTGGTCGATCTCAGCAGAAACCTGATTGGTGAGATGTGGCCAGGACACCAGCCTTGGTGACTTTGGAGATTTGACATCCGGTCAAGGCCACGAGGACCAGAGTGTGGGACTGGATAGGTCAGCTGGAGGCCTCTCCACCAGCTGCAGGGCGGGTCGACAGGGACCACACCGGAAATACTTCTGTGTTATATTTCATTTCCTAAAACAATATTTACCTCTGGAGAAGGCTCCTATCTATTTATTAATTTTCAAGCAGGAGCAGTTTTGTATACACGTCGCACTGTCCTGAGCCACATCTGCTTTGATTCCTGCAACCAGCAGGACTTTATTTCATAAATCCGAGTCTAGGATACAGCTTTCAGAATGCAAATTATGTTTAACTGAGTCAACGTGTTGGAGGCTGTGCAGGCCCTGAGCCTGGAAGGGCAGAGGGGCACCAGGCAGTGGCTGCAGCCCCCTTTCTGCAGAGACAGTAGTCTGGGTCCCAGTGGTGAATGGACTGTTCCAGAAGTTTCTTGCCAGAGAGGGCACAGGATGAGAGCAGTGCATGTCGCCAAGGGGAAGCCCTCCTGCAAACTCAGGCTTCCCAGAGACTCCTGCTCACTCTGCCCGGATCAGAGACCTCATCCATATCTATCAGGAGAGGCCTAATTATAGAGCTCGGAGATTTTAATGGCACAGGGAAATTTAAATGCGGTGGAAAATATGAATATTCCTAAGCCAGCAGTCAAAATACAAAATGATTGGCTTCCAAATCAATGAATTATAATTTCCAAGCGCATCCTCCAAAGGTGGAGCCTTTCTCCCTTCCCAGGATGAGTTCTGTGCAGGCGGCAGATTTTAATGAACCCCATTTCTGGATTCTGTTTGGCAAGAGCCTGGATGCTCCCCCCACTCCACCCAATACCACCACCTGAGTTGGTGCACGCGGTCCCTCCAGGCAGATTGCAAAGCACAATAGAAACAGTTGGAGAATCCTGGGAGCCGTGAGCGGAGGCCGGTACCCTGCAGGTGCACTTGGGTTGTAGCCCGGGATTTTTGTGGCCTGAGGGAGGAGGAGCAAGGGACCACAAGTCAGGGAGCAGGCTCTTTGGCTGCACCCCCTTTCCAAGGGCAGCCTCCGTCTCGCGCCCCGGAGCTCACATCTTGTTGTCAAACTGCTCTCCTGACTCTGTCTCTTGCAGAAGGCACGACCATTGGGTCTAATGGGGGACTCGCCCTTCCCAGCCTCAGACACCCATTTTGGACCCCTTCCCACCAGTCTCCCTTCCCTCCCAAAGGGCATCCCTATATCTTTACCTGTGGAGGAGATAAGGATGCGCCCCAGCTGCTGTCCATGCAGCCCTCAAACTGGAGAGTCATACCATAAATCCTGTTTTATTTTATGGACAAATAAATGCTGAGGTAAAATATTCCAGGATCGTCGCTTGAATACTTGCCATGGCAGCGGTACTGTAATAACCACGGTGACATTAATTTACTGCATTGTGCCGTGGGAAGAAGCAAGAGGAGGGAGAAGGGACATTAAAAGAGAAAAATGACTTTCCTTCGAATTTATTGGGATTGGCCTCCCTCATTTTCAGCCATCATTAGTTGATTAGGCCCTGGTGACAGTGTGGACGGTGGTGCTGGAAGAGTTGGCGGAGAGACGCCCTGAAGGCACCCTGTTAATTGAGATGATGTTCATCTTGTAGTTACTGAACATAACTGCAGACACGGAAATTGGTGGTTAGTGTGGTGGAACAGAGTGGGGGCTGGTCTGTGGCCAGAGGCTGTGGGCCGGGGTGGGAGTGTCTGTTTTCCCACTTCTTCCCATGATACCGTGGCGTCCAGCCTCCCCGTCACTCCGTCCCTATTCTGCTCATGCAAAAGAGTCTGTCAAGAGAGGATAAAGCAAGGTCCTCTTTTATCCCAGGAGTGCTCCCCAGCTGCTACTGAGCAGCCACTACGAAAGAGGCTCTCTCTCTTTAATCTTGGGCTTTGACAATTGCACAAAATTTGAAGGGTGTGATTCTGGAAGACTCCAGAGTGTATCCCAAACCAAAGTTGAGAGCAAGATTCCCCCAGGTTTCCCGGGCAGCTGGATCTTGTCACCCTTAATGCTACAAAAAGTTATTCCTTGTTTGGATGCAGAGAGAGATCAATGACTGTGGCTGACTGTCTCAGTGAATTTTCTGTTGCTACAACCGAATGCCTGAGAATTGGTGATTAATAAAGAAAAGAGGTTTATTTAGCTCAGAGTTCTGGAGGCCCAAGAGCATGGCATTGGCATCTGCATAGTTTCTGGGGAGGGTCAAGTGCTGCTACATGCTGGGTCCAAAGGCAGAAGGGGAAGTAAGCACCTGCAGAAGACATGGCCCCAGGTGCAGTGGGGCATGCCTGTAGTCCCTGATGACTGGGGAGGCTGAGGCAGGAGGATCACACGTTCAACGTCAGCCTCAGCAATTTAGCAAGGCCCTAAGAAACTTAGTGGGACCCTGTATCAAAATAAAGGGCTAGAGATGCATAAAGATGGATGCTCAGTGGTAAAGCATCCCTGAGTTCAATCTCCAGTACCATAAATAAATAAGTAAACAAATAAACAAACAAATAAATAAATAATAGGATGAAGGAGTGGATCCCACTTTCTCCGTGAGAACAATTAATTCCCAGGAGTATGCATTAATACATTTACAAGAATGAATCCATCATATCTGTCATGCCTCTTCAGTTTCCCACCACCTCTCAACACTTCCATTGGGTACCAAGCCTCAACATGATTTTTTTTTCTTTTTTCTTTTTTTATTGTACCAGGGATTGAACTCAGGGGCACTTGACCACTGAGCCACATCCTTAGCCCTTTTTTGTATTTTATTTAGAGA
This sequence comes from Ictidomys tridecemlineatus, assembly GCF_052094955.1. Classification (NCBI taxonomy): domain Eukaryota; kingdom Metazoa; phylum Chordata; class Mammalia; order Rodentia; family Sciuridae; genus Ictidomys; species Ictidomys tridecemlineatus. Next base: position 20,661,955 of record NC_135491.1, on the reverse strand, counting down.
CAGGGTTTCACTGAGTTGCTTGGTGCCTAAGTTGCTGAGTCTGGCTTTGAACCCTCAGTCCTCCTGCCTCAGCCTCCTGAGCCACAGGGATTACAAGTGTGCACCACTGCACCCGGCTCAACATGAGTTTTGTTGGGGACAAATCATATTCAAACACTATTACCGTTTGTCCACATGGAGATCCCAGCCTAGGCGGAGAGAGGACCTTAGTCCCCCTTGAGGGGGCTGAGCTTCAAGTTTGCAAGCTCCCCTTACAGGGGTCATTTCTACTCAGCAAGAACATTCCCACATCTCCAGCTCTGTGACCTCCACTTCAACATGTTCAGAGACTCACACCCATGGCCCGTCCTCAGAGCTAGAGAACTCTGCCAAAGGTGTTTACGAAAAGGAGAGGAACCTGACTTTTTTTTTTTTTTGAGTGATTTGGTAATGCCACATACTTTCTTAGGTGCTTGATATTCATTATCACACAATATCTTCACACCCCACTTATCTCTGATCAGTTTAAAGAAAATGAATCCCAGAGGAACGAACCTGCAGGGGGCTCCACACCCTGTAGGCTGCTGGAAGAGAGAACAGGGAAGGGGCATTCTTCCTAGGCTTGTGGATGGGGGTTGCAGAAAGTCCAGGATCAGGCTGTCTGGGCTGGATTCTGACTGTGCCTCTTATTTGCCTATGACCTTGCCTTTCCTGCCTTGAAACATAGCCTTGAATCTTTTTCCTCCTCCTCCTCCTCCTCCTCCTTCTTCTTCTTCTGCCAGGGCTTGAACCAGGTGCCCTTTACCACTGAGTCACAACACACACCCAGCCCTTTTTAGTTTTATTTTGAGGCAAGGTTTTGCTAAGTTGCTTATGCCCTCACTAAGTTGCTGAGGCTGTCCTCAAACTTGCAATCCTCCTGCTTCAGCCTCCCCAGGAGTTGAGATTACAGTCATGAGCCTCCATACCTAGCAGAGACCATGATGTGAGTTCGATATCTGTTGGTAGTTATTGCTGTGGTGTTTGGGTTGTTAAGGGGCTATCGCAGCTATCTTTCCCAAGGTTCAAGTCCAAGCAGAGGGAGCACATGCCTTCCTCCATGTGTGTGCATGCGAAGAGGGAGCGCTTCCTCAGCACCCCACCTCCACCCACCGTGCCTGTCCTGTCCGGACAACCAGAAAGGCGCTCAGGTCTGTGTGTTGAAAAATCCACTCACAAGATACAGCTTGCTAAGTGCCAGTGGACTTTTATTCCCTGATGTCTTTCCAGACCCTTGAAGGGATTAGAACTGGATTAGTTTGAGATGAGCCTGGCTCTGCCCTTATCACCTGTTTATAGGATAATGGCCTTATCTAGTTTGGCCCATAAGAGCCTCCATACGTTGGAGCTTTGTCCTCTTTCATCTGGAGGGTTGCAGACAACGTATCTTTAAATCTAAACAAACCCTCCGAAGCCTCAAGATAAGTGGTCCAAATATCCAGTGGGAAGAAGGGAGACTGGTTTTTCCCTTCTCGCTCAGTGTGAACAATGTTTAAATCATGTACGTTCACTCAGAACCTAAAAATTCATCCTGTGCCTTTCTACACTGGCCCCCTGGCTCCTCTTTGCACATGTGTGCAGCACTTTGAAGTTTGCAGAGGTTTCGTTTTTTTGCTTCCTAACTCGTGATTGGCATGACAGTCTGTGATTGGGGCAGGGTGGATTCAACACCCATTATACAGGCAAAGATACAAAATTGGAGGCCCAGGGACCCCAAAGAGCTTGCCAACACTTGTGCCATTTTTTTTTAAGAGAGAGAGAGAGAGAGAGAGAGAGAGAGAGGATTTTTTTTAATATTTATTTTTAGTTTTCGGTGGATAAAACATCTTTATCTTATTTTTATGTGGTGCTGAGGATCGAACCTGGGCCCCACCCATGCTAGGCATGCTCTCTACCGCTGAGCCACAGTCCCAGCCCTGACTTGTGCCAGTTTTAAGAAAAGAGCTGAGATCAAACCCAGCTCATCTGGAAAATACAGACTTTCACTTCATTGGCTGGAATCAACTACAGCCTACACTCTGCCCAAGTGGCTTTCCTTAAGCCAGTCCCAGTGCCCCTCACAACACACATCTGTTCAGACAGATGCTCCAGGAGATCCTTGGCTGAGGTCCCCTCCCGGGTTCCAAGGTTCCCCTCGCCCTCATCATACTTAGAGAAATTACTGAGGTGTAACTCACGTGCAGCATATGTAACCTGTTGTAAGTGTCCCAACCATTTGTTGAGTTTTGACAAATGTAACCACCACCGGTCAGGATTTAGAACATTTCCATCGCCCCGAAAGTCCCTTCATGCCTTTACAAAATGCCTTCAGTCTCTTACAGCCCCTGATGACCACTGATCTTTCGGTCACCAGAGATTTTGCCTTTTCCAGAATTTCAAAGTAGAATCATACAGTGTGTGTTCCTGTATGTCTGGCTACCCTTGCTCAGCACAATGTTTTTGAGATGTAGGCATTTTGTTGGGTGTTTGGTTAGTTTTTATTGCAAAGTAGTATTCTAATATAGGGGTTTGCCATAAATAGGTTAACTATTCCCCAGTTGTAGATATTTAAGCAGCTTCTAGTTTGAGGCCATTCTAAATAAAGCTGCTATGAGCATTTAGGTACAGGTTTTTGCATTAACATGTGTTTTATTTTCTTTTGGGTAAATACCTAGGAATGTGGTATTTATTGGCTCAAATGATAAATGTAATCAACCTTATTAGAAAGTGCCTGTTGGGCTGGGGATGTGGCTCAAGCCGTAGCGCGCTCGCCTGGCATGCATGTGGCCCGGGTTCGATCCTCAGCACCACATACAAACAAAGATGTTGTGTCTGCCGAAAACTAAAATATAAATATTAAAAAATTTAAAAAAAAGTAAGTGCCTGTTGTCCAAACTAACTGTATTCCACAGTAATATATGAGAGTTCTGATTTTTCTACCTCCTTGCCAACATTTGGTATGGTCAGTCTTTCTAATTTCTCCATTCTTGTGTGCATGTCCTTGTGTCTTTTTGTGGTTGGATTTGCATTTCTTTGAGGGCTAATTGCTTGTGAACATCTGTTCATGTACTTACTTAACATCCACATATATCTTCTTTGGAGAAGGACCTATTCAAATCTTTTGTCCTTTTGAATTGCTGGTCTCCTTATATTCAAGTTTCACCAACTGTTTATATATTCCATCTACATGTCCCTTTTCAAACAAACTTCATATTTTCCCCTAGCATTATGGTTTACAGGTGAGGTATTCGCCAAAAGCTCATATGTGAGACAATGAAAGAGTTTTCAGGGGTGAAATGATTAGATAATAATGAGAAACGTAACCTGTCCGTGGATTAATCCAAGGATATGGGGTTAACTGGGTGTTAGCTCTAGGCAGGTAGGGTGTAACAGAAGGAAGTAGGTCACTGGGGGTCGTGCCTTTGTGGTTGATATTTTGTCCTAATGAGCAGAGCTCCCTTTGCTTCCTGGTTGTCCAGATCTGAGCTGCTTTCCTGGGCCATGCCCCTCTGCCCTGATATTCCTGGGCCCAGAGCAATGGAGTTGGACATTTATAATGACCTCTGAAACCATGAGCCAAAATAAAATTTTCCTCCTCTACATTGAACTTCTCAGGTCTTATTGTCACGACAGTGTAAAAGCTGACGAAAATATCTAGTCCGTGTCTTGTTTTTTTTTTCATTTTCTTGACCACATCTTTCAAAGAATAAAAGTCTTGAATTTTGGTAAGTCCAGTTTGTCAAGGTTTTTATTTTTTATTTTTATTTATTTTTTTAATGGTTTGTACATTTTTTTTTGTCTCCTAAGAAAATCTTACCTAGTCCCACGTCATAAGATTTTCTTTTCTTTTTTCTTCCCCAAATGCTAATTATTGTGTGTAGTGTAAGGTAAGAGGTGAAGCTTCATATTGTCCATATGGACACATAATTATGTCAGCAAGAGTCGTTGTAAAAAAATCCTCTTCCTCTTGAAAACCTTTGGCATCTTTTCAAAACTAAATCCATTGTACGTGGGTGGTGCCATTTCTGGACTCTGGACTCTATTCAATCGATCTGAACATTTACATGAATACTACATGACCTGGATTCCTGTGGCTTTTCTTCAGGAAGTAGTTTAGATCTTTCAATTTTTGTCAATATTAGTTTTACTTCTGCAGAATTTTTGCGCTTCCATATCAATTTTTATTCAGCTTGTCAGTTTTTACATTAATCCTGAGGTATTTTGACTGAAACTCCACGGAATCTGGAGATTCACTTGAGGGGAAATTAGATATTGATATTGTTTGAGTTTTTATCCATAAATATGGTATAGCTCTCAACATATATATATTTTTCTATAGCAATAATTTATAGCTCAATGTATAATTCTTATGCATTGTTCATTTTATCCTTGACTATCTCAAATTTTTATACATTTTTTGATATATTTTTTTAAATTGTGTGTTGCCTAGTTTTACATATAGACTTTATATCCTGCTATCTTGCCGAATCCTTTTATTAAGTCCATCTTATTTTGTCGATTCCTTGGTTTTTCTTCATAAATTGCTATGTTACCTCTAAGTCTTTTATTTATTTTTCTTGACTTATTGTGCTGGAGGGGACCTCTATAGCAAATTTTACTTAAGATGATAGAAGCTGACATCCTTGTCTCTTTCTCGATCATAAGAAAAGTGTTTAATCTCTCATCATTAAATATGATAACTGTAGGTTTTTCATAGATATCATCAATCAAAGAAATTCCCTTATACAGATGCTCCTTGTCTTACAATGGAGTTACTTAAATGCATTTAATACACCTAACCTAGTGAACATCAAAGCTTAGCTTTATAGTATTCTATAAAGCATCATTTGTTCCCCCTGTGATTTATAATGGTATAGAGACTCATTCTCATTGCCTAGCATCATCAAAGACTATCATATAGCATATCTGTAGCCTGGGAAAAGATCAAAATTCCAAATTTTAAGTTTAAATTTAAATTTTAGTTTCTACTGATTGCATATTGCTTTCACAGAATTGAGAAGGTGAAAAATTGTAAGTTGAACCATAGTAAGTCTGCATTCCTCATTTGCTAAGAGTTTCTTTTTTTTTATCATGAATTGGTGCTGAATTTTGCCAATGCCTTTTCTATATCTATTAAGATGATTGCAACTAGTTCTGCTATAACACGATGCCCGTGTTCCTAAAAAGCATCACGCTCAAGGACTTCAAGCTTAAAGAAAGAAAAGGGTCATCTGGACATGGCCGTGGTTACCTTGGCTGTGAATTCTGACCCTACCTTTGTGATTACTGCCTCTGAACCGGAAGTCTCCTGTCAATCAAACTGCCCCTTGCACCACTGCTGCCATTGCTGCTGCCTCTGATTCTGCTGCTGCCAGCCTGAGACTGCCTGGAGGTCTTCTTCCTAGGTGCTGCTGCCACAGAAGAAATCGCTTCTCCAGATGCTACTGAAGTAGACATTGCTGCTGACCCCCGGAGATTGCCTGGTGATGCTGCTCCCACTGCAGCCACCTACTGCTGACCTACTGCCAACAACCACCGCCACACTGCTGCTACCATGGCCTAAGGGACTGCTCTGGGGGAGACTCCAGGTTTGGTGCACGTGGTTGCACCCATTTTGGAACACCAGCCAGGGCCTGGGGCCTGGGTGCCAGCAGGTTTATCACCATAAGAGCCTCTGTCTGTGGACTCCGCTGGGACCTTCAGGTCCAGTGTGAGGATGCTTGCTGGTTTTGAGGATCCTGGGGTCTTCTGGCTGAGAGTGCTTGTGGCCCTTGTCCTGCTTCTGTATCTCGGGTTGCTCCTTTGCAGAGTGTATCCCTGGTGGTCTCTCTGCAAGTAGGAGCAGCACTGAGATCTTGGGACTGCAGTGTGGCTGAGCCTCGGGTATATGAAACCCACATTGGTGGGAGAGAGGCTGGGTTTGCAAGGGCTGATTTGGGTTTGGTGACCCCGAGAAACATTAGAGACAGCTCTGAGAAACTATTGAACATTGACAGAGACAGTTTGACTTTCCAGCAATATTTATTTTATTTTATTTTTCACTAATCTCTCTACCATACTTGGAACTGGACGTTTTTTATGCATCAGCGTGTGGAGGACAATGATATATGAATGGTGTTTTGCATTTTTATTGTATTCTATGTCTTTAATTTTTTTCTTTTTGTTCATACTATTCCTCCCTCATCTACTTTCTTTCCAACTTTTCTCCAACCAACAGCCAATCTCTGTCAGCTTCTCTTCCACTCTTCCTGTGAATTTTTACTTCTAGCTTCCCTTCTTCTCTTGCGAATATTGCACACTACATTACCTCTGTTCTCTCATCCACCATTTGAAATTGTAAATCGTTTTAACAAATATTCGGTGTGTACTATAGATAGTTATTGAACACATCATTTTGGTTTAATGCAAGAAAGTAGTGGGAGCTATTAGGTTCAAGGCTACATATAGTGGACACTGAGTGCTGTTGATATTGATCTCACTGGTAAAGGCAAAGAGCTGGATACCTTCAGGGACACTATAAGTCTACAGGGTAGAATTTATCCTGCCTTAGATCTATACTTTGAGATAGGAAAACACACACACACACACATACACACACACACACACACAAACAAGCAGACATCCTTGAAATGAATAAATCAGTAAACCAAATTATAAATTCAATGGAAAGCATCACCAACAGCCTAGATCAGTTGGAAGACAGAATCTCAGTCAATAAGGACAAAATATATAATCATGAAAACAGAGTTGAACATGCGGAGAAGGTGGTAAGAAACCATGAACAGAACATCCAACAATCATGAGATAACATGAAAAGAGCAAATTTAAGAGCTATCAGAATAGATGAAGGAGCAGAGATACAAACCAAAAGAATGCATAATCTTTTTAATGATATAATAGCAGAAAATTTCCCAAACCTAAAGAATAGAATGGAAAAATCAAATACAAGAGGCTTACAGGACCCCAAATGTATAAAATTGCAGCAGATTCACCCCAAGATACATTATAATGAGAATGACTGACACAGAGAATGAAAATAAAATCTTAAAGGCTATGAGAGAAAAAAAAATCAAATTACATACCAATCCGGATCTCAACTGATTTCTCAACCCAGACTCTTGAAGCTGGGAGGTCCTGGAATCGTATATTTCAAGCTCGGAGAGAAAATGGATGCCAACCAAGAATTTTATATCCAACAAAATTAAGTTTCAGATCTGAAGATGAAATTAAAACATTCCCTGATAAACAAAAATTAAAAGAATTCACAACTAGAAAGCCTACACTACAGAGCATTCTCAACAAAATATTCCAGGAGGATGAAGATTTGAAAAAAAAAAAAAGTAAAAACCAGAAAAGGGAGGAGATACACTAAAGGGACATTCAACCAAATGAGAAACCCGAAATCAAATCAAAAACCCGAAATAAATCAAAATGACAGGGCACACAAATCATAGGTCAATAATAAGCTTCAATGTTAACGGCCTAAACTCATCAATCCAAAGACATAGACTGACAGATGGGATTAAAAAGCAAGACCCAGGGCTGGGGATGTGGCTCAAGCGGTAGCGTGCTCGCCTGGCATGTGTGCGGCCCGGGTTCGATCCTCAGCACCACATACAAACAAAGATGTTGTGTCCGCTGAAAACTAAAAAATAAATATTAAAAAAATTCTCTCTCTCTCTCTCTCTCTCTCTCTCTCTCTCTCTCTCTCTCTCTCTTAAAAAAAAAAAAAGAAGCAAGACCCAACAATATGTTGTCTTTAAGAGACTCACCTCATGGGCAAAGACATGCACAGGCTGAAGGTGAAAGGATGGGAAAAAACTTATCACTCACATGGATTGTGTGAACAACAGGGGTTTCCATTCTCTTCTCAGATAAAGTAGACTTCCACCAAAGTTCATCATAAAAGACAAAGAAGAACATTTCATACTTTTTTAAGGGAAGTGTATATAAGCAGGACATAACAATTTTAAATATTTATGCCCCAAACAATGGAGCATTTACGTACTTCAAATAAACCCTTCTCAATTTCAAGAGTCAAATAGACCACAATACAATAATATTTGGTGACTTTAACACATATTTCTCACTACTGGACAGATCTTCCAAACAATAACTAAATAAGGAAACTATAGAACTAAATAATATAATCAATAATTTAGACTTAACAGACATATATAGAATATTTCATCCATCAATGAAAAAATATACTTTTTTCTCAGCAGCACATGGCTCCTTCTCTAAAATAGACCCTATCTTATGCCACAAAGCAATTCTTAGTAAATACATAAAAACAGAAATAATACCCTGCATTCTATTAGACCACAATGGAATAAAATTAGAAATCAATGATAAAATAAAAATAGAAGCTACTGTAACAAATGGAGACTAAATAATACACAATTGAATGATGTGTGGATAGTAGAAGAAATCAAGGATGAAATTAAAAAAAAATTCTTAGAGATAAATGAGAATACTGATACAACATCTCGAAATCTTTGGGACACTATGAAGGCAGTACTTAGAGGAAAGTCTATTGCATTGAGTGCACTCACTTGAAGAATAAAAAGTCAACAAATAAATGACCTAACACTACATCTCAAAGCCCTAGAAAAATAAGAACAAATCAACACCCAAAGCAGCAGAAGACATAAAATAATTAAAATCAGAGCTAAAATTAATTAAATCAAAACAAGAGAAACAATTTAAAAATTTGACAAAATGAAAAATTGGTTCTTTTAAGAAATAAATAAAATAGATAAACTCCTGGCCATGCTAATGAAAAGAAAAACAGAGAAAACTCAAATTTCAAAAATACAAGATGAAGAAGGACACATCTGGAATTCAGAAGATAATTAGAAACTATTTTGAAAATTTATATTCTAATAAAATAGAAAATATCGAATACATCAACAAATTTCTAGAGACATATGACCTACCCAAACTGAATGGGGAGGTCATACATGATTTAAACAGATCAATTTCAAGTAATGAAATAGAAAATGTCATCAAAAGCCTACCAACCAAGAGAAGTCTACCACCAGATGGTTCTCAGTTGAGTTCTACAATACTGTCCAAGAAGAAATAACACCAATTCTCCTCAAAGTATTCCATGAAATAGAAAAGGAGGGGACCCTTCCAAACTCATTCTATGAGGCTAATATCACCCTGATCCCAAAACCAGACAAAGACACATCAGGGAAAGAAAACTTCAAACCAATATCCCTGATGAACACAGACACAAAAATTCTCAATAAAACTCTGGCAAATTGCATACAAAAACATATTAAAAAGGTAGTGCACCACAATCAAGTGGGGTTCATCCCAGGAATGCAGGGTTGTTTCAAAATATGAAAATCAATAAATGTGCTTCATCATAATTAGTATACTTAAAAACAAGACTCCTATGATCATCTCAATAGATGCAGAAAAAGCATTTGACAAAATACAGCACGTCTTCATGTTCAAAACACTAGAAAAACTAGTGGTTCAACCACTATGGAAAGAAGTATGGAGATTCCTCAGAAAACTGGGAATAGAATCACCATTTGAACCACCTATCCCACTCTTTGGATTACACCCAAAGGACTTAGAATCAGCATACTACAGTAATGCTGCCACATCAATGTTTTTAGCAGCTCAATTCACAATAGCTAGACTATGGAACCAACCTAGGTGTCCCTTAATAGATGAATGGATAAAGAAAATGTGGTATATATACTCAATGGAATATTATTCAGCTGTAAAGAAGAGTGAAATTATGGCATTTAACAGTAAATGGTTGGAGGTGGAGAATATAAAGCTAAGTGAAATAAGCCAATCCCACAAAACCAAAGTCCAAATGTTTTCTCTAATATGCACATGCTAATTCACAATAAGGCAGGGGGCATGGGGAAGAATAGCATTACCTTATATTAGGTAAAGGGAAGTGATGGGAGGGGAGGAGGCGGGTGGTGGGGATAGGAAAGATAGTAGAATGAAACAGACATTATTATTTTATGTATGTATGTGACTACAATATGATTCTGCAATATGTACAGTCAGAAAAATGAGAAATTATATCCCATCTATATCAAAGTGCATAAATGTATTCTACTGTCATGTATAACTAATTAAAATAATGATTCTGCGATCTTTGTAATGTTTTGAATAACCAATAAAAAAAGAAATAAAATTAATTTAAAAATTAAAAAAAAGAAGAAAGAATAGGATGTCATCAAAGTAGAAGGCTTCTCAAGTTTGATATGACTGGTAGTTCACATTTTAAAAGTTTGGATATTTGAGCTGAAGAGATGGAAGTAAAACTTCATGAAAACTTCTGATAAAAAAATAAAAAGGTGATATCAAGTTAGAATAAAAAATTATCGGTGGAGAAAAAAATTTTAAAAGTCTAAATTAAAATATGAAACTTCCATGGGAAAATGTTTGACAGTACAGTTAGTTATTACATAAAAACCTCATTGCTTTTGATCCTAATGCCACCAAGACAAAATCAAAAGAAACTAGGCTGAACCATGAAAATAAGTAACTATGGGACTGGTCTGCCTTAGCACTTCTAAGTGAGTGGGTAAGAGGAACATGACATTAGAAAATAGGAGGATCAAGAGTAGTTTCTGATGAGAGCTATTTGTTCTCTCCTAGATGAAACAGAATCTGTCAAATACAGATAATGGGCTAATAGCAGGGTGGAAATAAGCTGTCTTCTCTGCATTCTTCAGATTAAAGGAATTTCTGAATCATATTAATGAAATATTCAAATTGAGACTGTGCCAATTTATTGTTTATCTGTTTGAATATAGACTTAAAGATACAAATTTATAATAATAAAAAAGCATCATGCTATTTAAAATCTTGCAGAAGAAAAACCACAGTCAAAACAATTGCAGAGGGATAGTACAACACTCTTGAACTTTGTTAGTGACACACATAAACCTAAGAAAAATGGCAGCACAGTTGTACATGGATTACATGGTTAGGAAATGCATAGGTATTACAATAAATATGGCACTTTTTAATTTTGAAATAGACCTGAAGTTTGCTGGTAGAATTCGGTATCAGAAAAGCTGTAGCTTAGAGATTTCATGTGAAATGGTGGAAAGAAGGTTATCTTAGATTGGGTGGAACACATCTTGTTCATAACATAGGAGGTTAACTGAAGTAGTTGGCAGATGTTTGAGGTGTGTGGCTGTGTGCTTTTTGTATATTACTACATGACTCATTTCAGCTGTGTGCAGCTTTCTACATTCACCTAGTGTTTTGCATAGACAAAAACTGTGCATAAGAAAACGCAAAATTCAAATTGTTACCTAATGTATCAATTGTGTTGTAGTAAATTCACATTTCCAAACAAGTGTTGTAGCAGAACTCATTTGCGGCTCTTTCCTCTTTTAGTTTGTTAATAAGGTGAATTGTATTTATTGATTTTTAAATATTAAAATAATCTATTTCTTAAATAAGCATATTTAGTCATGACATATTATATCTATTGCTAGATTGAATTTGCTAAAATTTTGTTAAGGATTTCTGCATGCATATTTATGAAGTCTATTAATGTGTAGTTTTCTTTTATGGTAATGTTTGTCTGGTTTGATAGCAGGAACACTGGCCACATAAAATGAATGGGAATATTTTCCTTCTGTATTTTCTGGAGTGTGTGTAGAATCAATATGGTTTATTCTGTAAATGGATGGTAGAATTCATCAATCAGTTGGTTTCTCCTTTGTCAAAAACTTTTAAATTTAAATTATGAATTCAATGTCTTCAATAAAGGACCGTTTAAATCAGTATGCATTAATGGTTTGTATCTTTCCAGAAATTTATCAATTTCACATAGGATGTTAAATCTACGGATACAAAGTGTTTCCTAATATTCCCCCATTCTCCTTATTATCTGTAGGATATGTAGTGATGACTCTTCTTTAAGTCTTATTGTTTGCTTTTTTTTTTTCACTGATTCATCTACCTAGTGTTTTCTCAATTCTATTAATCCTTTAAAGAACCAAAGTTTGATTGCAATTGTTTATCTGCTTTGTTTTATTAATTACTAATGTCTGCTCCATTTTATTTCCTTTATTTTTGCTCATTTTGGATTTCAGTTACTTTTATTTTTCTAATTTCTTCAAGTAAAACTGAACTCATTGATTTTAGTCTTTTATTTTTCTTTAGTTTCCCTTGCAGTACTGGGGATGGAACCCAGGGTCTCACACCACAAGAGGCAGCAGCTCTGCCACTGAGCTATATCCTTAGTCCAAGATTTTTTGTTTTTCTCTCTGATAACAAACAGCAAAATTATAAATTTTCCCTAATCCTTTTTTTTTTTGGTGTTGGGAATTAAACTCAGGGGCACTTTACCATTGAGTCACATCCCCAGCCCTATTTTGTATTTTATTTTTAGACAGGGTCTCACTGTGTTACTTAGCACCTCACTTTTGCTGAGGCTGGCTTTGAACTTGCTATCCTCCTGCCTCAGCCTCCAGAGCTGCTGGATTACAGGTGTATGCCACCATGCCCAGCCTCCCCGATCCTTTTTGAGTTATAATCCACACATTTTGATGCTTTCTTTTTATTTATTTCATAATGTTTCCATGTAATAATATTTTATTTTTCTTCCTGTGATTTCTTCTTTAATACATGAGTTATTTAGAAGTGCATTGTTGATTTCCAAATATTTGTGGATTTTTAGATATCTTATAGTTGATTACCACTTTACTTTCATGGTGGTCAAAAACATATTTCCCATGATTTCCATTATTTTAAGCTTATTAAAACTCATTTTATGTCCAAGAATATAGGCTATCTTGTTGAATGACCCATATAGACTTGAGAAAAAAAATGTATTTCTATTGTTTCAAGGGATTCTCTAATTGTCACTAAATGCCATTTCGTATTGACTGATTGATAATAGTATTCTGGTGAATGGTTATCAGGAGAGAAAAAGCATTTGTAGCATTTTATGACTTGGTGGTATAAATACTCTAGTCATGCCAATTTTAAGCTACTAGTGTGATGTCACTGGGTGTTGAGTTGAGAAGAGAGGAATACAACTTGCCATCACAGATCTCTGCAAATTGGCTCTAGTGCACTACTGAGAATGTGCACTCAAACCTTCTACATCTTTACTGATTTTTTTGTCTTCACATTATTTGAATCACTGAGAGATGAGTGTCTTTAAAAATAATTGTTAATTTTTCATTTCTCTTTTCTTTCTTTCTTTCTTTCTTTCTTTCTTTCTTTCTTTCTTTCTTTCATTCTTTCTTTCTTTCACTTTACTTTAAGACTTTACCACTACTATTTGTGTTTCTGGGAGTCAAACCCAGAGCCTTGCACTTGCCTAGCAAGTGCTGCACCACCAAGCCGCATCCCCAGTCCTAAGCTTTATTATTAGATACGGGTAGACTTACGACTTTAGGAATGCTTTGTGGTCTTGGCAAATCAATTATTTTATGCCATTATGAAATGTACCTCCTTATCACTAGCAATGTTCCTTTTGAGGGACAACATTTTAACCCCAAAGGCATGCCCCCAGTGACCCACCTCCTCCAGCCACACCCTACCTGTCTATAGTTATTACCCAGTAAGTTCACATCACGGGGTAAATCCACTGATCAGCTTAAGGTTCTCACACATCTCACCTCTAAACTTTCTTGCATTGTCTCACATGTGAGCTTTGTGGGGGGGGGGACATCTCACATCTTAATCATCTTAACACTGCCTCATGTTAAAATTTTACACAACTATTGTACATTTGTTAAAATTATGAAGTTAATAATGGCGCATCCTTAGTAACTGTAGACTTTATTTGAATTTCCCCAGGTTTTCCACTAATGCCATTTTCTGTTTCAAGAGTTGACATTTGTATTTAGTTGCCGTGTCTCCTCAGCCTCTTTTTTTTCTGTGATACTGTCTCCGTAGTTTTGTTTGTCATCACCTTGTACATTTGAAGAATACCAGCTAAGTAGTCTGTGGACTGCTCTTCCATTTGTGTTTGTCTGACATCCTCTCGTAATTCTATTGAGGCTATAGAAGGTGCAGAGCACATCATAAAAGGAACAAATGATAAAAAGTGTCATGAACTTGGTGATGTTAACTTTGATTACTTGTTTAATTGTCTGGTTTCTCTGCTGTAAAGTCATTGTTTTCCCCCTTTCCAAATTCTATTTATTAGAAGCATGTCACCAAGTTCTTACTTCGATGGAGGAAATTAATTTCCACTTCATAAGTGAGGGAGGAAGTATTTATCTATCTCACATAACTATTATGTAAAACAATCTATACAATTATTATAACATTTGCTGCCTCTTCTCATCCTCTGTCCTTTTGTGTAACTTCTTTCTCTAATAGAAATTTGACTTTTATTATCTGTAAATTACTGCCTTCTTTGTTCGACAACTATTATATATGTTTATATATGTTAAGTAGTTTCAGGCTTTTAACCTGTTCTGTGAGAAACAAGCTCATCACCTAGAGTAATGTATTTTTATACAAGTTTTTTTTTTGTGTGTGTGTGTGTGTGTGTCTGTGTGTGTGGTGCTGGGGATTGAACCCAGGGCCTTGTGTATGAGAGGCAAGCACTCTACCAACTGAGCTATATCCCCAGCCCTATATACAGTAAATTTTGTTTTTACTTAGATCAGCCCTTTCTCTTTACCCAATGGTGACATGCCACCCATTTGTAATAGGGTTAGAATAATTGGTAATGGCTTGCATTCCAGCTTGAATTCTTTCAACATCTAGTTAATTTTAAAAATGCAAAGTATAAGTTTGTTCCTTGTAGTGTACACTTATGTGGATTTCAAAAATATATATATATCAAAGTGATGTACTCACCACCCTAGTGCCATGCAGAACAATTCCATCTGTCCTCTGTGTATCCCTTAGTAGTTGAATCTTCCCCACTTTCTAATTCCTGGCAATTACAGATCTGTTTGATTATTTATAGTTTTAACTTTTCTCTAATGTCATATAAACAGAATCATGTAATACGTAGCCATTTGGTTTATTTTCTTTCATTTAGAAAATTGCATTAAAGATTTTTTCATATTGTATACATTGATAGGTTGTTCCTTTTTATTGCTCAGCAGGGTTATTTCATTTTATAGTTATACCAGTTTGTCTTTCTATTCATTTCTGAAGAACACTTGCTATCTTCTTTATTCTCTATTTGTAAAGTGCACACTTTTTCAGTCAATCTATAGATGGGCTTTATTTTTATACCCGATATGACATTCTTTTTCTTTTAGTAAGAATGTTTAGACCATTTACATTTAGTGCAATTTTCAAAATGGTTGAGTTTATTATCTTGCTACTTTTTAAATTTGTCTCCTCTGCTTTTTGTTCTTCTTCCCTATCTTCTTTTGGATTAACTTTATTTTTTAGAGTTCCATTTTACCTCCACTCTGTTTTCTTTTTCAAGTGGTTATTCTATGGCTTTCAACATACATCCTTAACTTCACTTTAAAATAATATCATGCCACTTCCCATATTTTAGAAGAATCTTACATCAGTACATTTACATTTATTCCCTTCCTTTTTGCTATTTTCCCATGTATTTTATTCCATTTATTATTAAATTTTGATGTGAATGTTCTGAACCAAGAGATCTAATCAGACAGCCCAGGATCAAGTCATGGCTCTATTACTTATTGGCTGTATCACCTTAGGTAGATCACTTTATATATCTGTTCTTCGTTGTCATTGTCTGTGAAATTACCTGTAACATGCCATGGTCTGCAATGTAACAGGTGAGATAAAGACATAAATGAAGTAAAGCATGATCTACCTGCCCCACCAGAACCAGCATACATCATGTCAGGTTAAAGAGTCTCTCTTGTATGCCAAACACCAAAAAAAGGTTCTCAGGGATGTAAAGCTAAAGTGAACAGCTTCCAGCTCTGAGCCCACCCTGATGCTGGCTCCTTATGATCTGACTCTCAATGATAGAAGGCCAGAACACCGAATGCTCAAAGGAACCCTGGTGCCAACCAGAAGGAGCTGATCTGTATCAACTCCAACAGGATGAACTGATTATTTTCCAAGAAGGAAAGCAAATTGAAAATCAGTTCTACTTCATGTGAACTCTCCAAATCACAAGGATTCGATTGCTGATAAAACTTGCTTCTGTAAACCCCAGCGGTTAAGCTTAGGCATCTTTGGTCTGTAGACCCTGCCTAGGCTGCAGGCTGGAGAAGGGCAGGTGTGGGGCCACCTGACTGGTCCTACCTCTTGGCCCTGCTAGCTGCTTCCTCTTCCTTTCAGTTGTTAATTTTGTTTTTGAGGGATGGATGGGCTAAGTGTGACTTTGAGAAGGTGACCCATGGGCTCAGACACCCCTGGGTGTGAATCATGACTGTGACTCCAAGGAAGCCCTGCTTTTCCTGATCCATGAAATGGAAGCAAAAAAGTGAAACTATCTTATGGTATTGCTTTGAACAACTAAATTACGTGTAGTCATCACTTGTTATCCAGGGGAACTTGGTTCCAGAACCCCAATGGACATAAAAATCTGCAGAAGCTCAAATAACTTACACAAGACAGCACAGTATTTGCATATTACTTACTTGCTCCTGTATAGCTTAAATCACCTCTGGGTTACTTATCTCATACAATGTAAATGCTATGTAAATAGGTGTTACTCTCTATTGTTTAGGGAATAATGACAAGAAAAAAAAATGTCTGTAGGTATTCAGTATAGATAAGGTAAGGGAATAAAAGCATAAATCTGGTTGAATCTGTGGCTGCAGAAGTTGCAGATATGGAGGTGGATTCTAATGTCTAAGGAGAGTCGCAAGATAGTACTGTAAATATTAACGGATGTCTTTCCCCCACTCCCTCAACCCACCCCACTTTCATTGTTCAGGCTCTGGGCTGAAATACAGCCACAGAGAGTCTTTCCCTGACTTTAAACTCCCAGAAACCCAAGCTCCAGGGCAGGGCGAGATTCATGAGTACAGCTTCGTGGAGCGAGAGAGTGCTACTGCCCCAAGGAAAACATTCAAGGCATGGGGGAAAGGGAGGCAGAAGTGTGAAGACCCATAGGCTTCCTAAGAAACAACCCTGTTTCCAGCCCAAGACCCAAAGAGGCGGCGCCACCCCCAGATAATCTCGTGGGATCCACCAACGACTGGGGATGGGGAGGAAGGAGATACAGGGATCCACCCTCTGCTAGCCTCAGGGTTACCCTGGATGATGGTGTCTCCAAGAAGACCTGCCTGTGAGGGGGCAGGACCAGCAGAAGAGTGGACTCCACATGCCTGACAATTTAGAGTGCCATGGCTGATGGGGTTTGGGGACAGGTTACACAGAGGTAGGGACCGTCCTCCTGGGACAAGGCATGGGTTCCCAACAAGAGCAAGGAGGGTAGAATCTGAAGTTGCTTTTTCAGACTTTTCCCCCTGTACCTGCCTTTGGCTGAACGTGTGCAGGGTAAACAAACTTATAATTTCACAACATGCCCCCACTGTAATAATGAAACTGTGACTGGCCCTTGAGGCCCGAGGTCTGTGCAGGGAGTCAAACTGTCCAGAGCGCTGCTGTGCTCAGGGCTGCCTTTCATCCTCCCACCAACCCTCCAGCACGCGGGACTGGCTGTCAAAAAGGGAGCATGACCTGCTGTGGTGAAGCCTGGCTTGGTGCAGTGGCTCACGCCTGTCCTTCCAGCCGCTTGGGAGGCTGAGGCAAGAGGATCTCAAGTTCGAAGCCAGCCTCCGCAAAAGCAAGGTGCTAAGCAACTCAGTGAGACCCTGTCTCTAAAAAATAAAATACAAAATAGGGCTGGGGGTGTGGCTCAGTGGTTGAGTGCCCTGAGTACCCAGTACCAAAAAAAAAAAAAAAAAAAAAGGGAGCTCACACAAATCAGAGCACCTTTCCTCCACCCACCCAACATCTTTATAAGACAGAGTAGAAAGAAGAAATTAACTTTAAAAAAAAAAATAGTCGTATCCATGTACCAGCATTTATAGAGCCCCTTCTGGATAGCAGGACTTGGGGCAGGTGATCAAGGCAGGGAGAAAACCTGCCCTCATGCAGCTGAGCACCACTTGAGCTGTACATTAATAATAGTTAAAGGCAGAAGCATCTACAGGATCACTAGATTCCAGTAAGTGAGTAGAGACGTAGGCTCTGGACTTACCTGAGGAAACCTGGCTGCTTCTTCCTGCTCTGGTGACTGTTTGCCATCAGTCAATTCAGAGCTCCTCACTGAGCACAGCGCAGTTACTCTGGCCAAAGTGATCCCTGTGGGAGAGGCCCACATGGGGGTGGGGGCCCATCCACGGGCTATCATGGGTATGAGGGCAGGTGGCAAACGAGAGCCTGCCAGCAGGCCTGGTGATATCTGCTATTTTGACTGCTGCTATGGCAGGAGCATCATTAATTCAAGCAGCCCCCTGCCTCAGAGGAGGCTGCAGCCTGATTGGAAAACAGAACCTGCACATACGCAAGGATCGGGGTGTCTGCACAGAGCAGCAAGCCCAAGACAGAGCAGCAGCTCCTGTCCCCTGGGCCTTGCTGAGCCTCCTCGGCAGCATTCACCAAGCCTTTGGGCCACCTCCTGCACCGTTCCATTCACCTCTTGTACATGAACAAGGGTGTTTTTAAGGGCATAGTCTGCAGTATCATAAACAGGAAACCCATCGTTTGACAAATAGAGGGGACAATAGTCAAATAATACAATGACAAAACAGTATTTGGGAAAAAAAAATGTAGCTAGGTTCAGCTCTCTGCCCAAGCTCTGAGTCTGAGGGGTGTCCCACCTGACACGGAGCCTAGGACTGAATGAGGAATGTAAAGGAAACGGTGTTTTACAGTGGAAGCTGATGCCTCTGGCTAGCTTGCACCTCCACACCTAGTCTCCGGCCTGCCGTTTGTTCTTGGCGTACAGGATGCCCCACCAACCCCAACTAGGTTGCACCCCACATCCCTGCTTCCTGCCTCTGGGTTCCTCCTGAGAACCCCCTTTCTCCGGCCCCCGGAATCCCCTGCACACAAGCCCTGGTCTTAGGCTCTGCTGTCAGCAAAAGCCCATCATGATGTCTCTGTGGCACCTACAGCCACGGGTGCACCCCCAAAGGCATGCTTCCTACCCCTCTGGCCTCGTTCTCTATTAACTGTGCCACCTGGAGCAGGTCAAGGGGCCTCTCTGCGACTGTCTTCTCACGTGAAATGACAATGACTGTGCTGATCCTACGGGGCTGGTAGGGAGATCCGTGAGCCATTGGCATGGAGCCACTAGTTTAAGGATAAGGAAGTGGTTGCCCCTTGTTTGCACCCCCATAGTCAAAGGAGAAGCCTGGAGACCCGTCCGGCCTGTGGGCCATGGCAGGGCAGGGCAAGTGTGACAGCTGCTGACGGGCGGGATTCCACCTGCATCGCCAACCAAACAGGGATACAGGGCGCTGTCGGCCCTCGGCCAGTGCCCACCTGACTGCCCCAGGGTGCTGGCCCAAGTGCGTGTTCTGTGAGAGATGCTCAAGTCCCCAGCATCTGAGGGGAAGGCCTTGGCCTGGGAGGTCTCCAGCCAGATGTGTTCTGTCGGATGAGCGCTCCTCGGGGCTCCCGACTGGCCATTCCTGCAATCGCTGGCAGTGGAAGCGACCAGCTCACCTCAGACAGGTGAGCTCCAAGCGAGTCCTTCTGCGTTCTACGACCACTCTCTTCTGGCCACTCTCCTGCCTCCACGTGCCTCCATGTGCCCAGCCACACTCACAGCCGGTCTGGCTCCCCAGGCTTTAAGACCACACTGCGGGGAGCAGTTCCCACACTTGGCTCCTCTGCAGATTCTTCCTCTTCCTTCCGGAGCCTGTGAGAACCTCCTGTAGTTGAAGGTCTCCTCATGCCCTGTGGGTGTGTTTGTCCTGCAGAGACCTCACGGCACATGCTGGAAGCCCATGTGTTCCCCTCCTTCTCGAAGACGGTAGATTCCTATAGGACGGAACCCAGTCTTTGTCAGCTGCCCAGGCCCAGGGGTTGGCTCTGTGGGTGACTACCTCTTTGGCTCCCCTCATAGTCCACACCACACTCTGCTCTGCAGGTGCCTTGAGGGGCATGAGGTCTGGCCTCATGTGAGTAAAGCGTGTTGGCCTCTGGATACACAGGACGGATTTCTGTCCCCAAGTCACGTCCGACTCCAGGCTGCCTCAGGGACCTGGCCCTTTGCTGCTCACTCTGTGGGGGGAATGTGCTTCTCGGGAGCCCTCATTTTACTCTCAGCTCCTGATTCATCTCTTTACAGATGACCACTCCAAACACCCACTCCAGTGTTCCTGTCCCTCCATCTGCAATTGCCTAAGATATTTTTTTTCCCTTTATAGTGCATCCCCTATCTCCACTCCAAATGTTAGCTTTGTGAGGACAAGGACCATGCCCAGATGCCCCTCCCCTTACCCTAGGCGCTGGCACAGAGCCTGGCCAACCAGAGGTATCTACAAGCATGTGTTGAATGGATGAATGGGGCTTTCAGTGAGAAACCCAAGCAACTGGCTCATATCCTGCAGCAGCTCCCAGATTCCCAGGCAAGTTGACCTCTAGGATCAGACGAAGCAGGTCAAAGAGGGAGCCAGAGCCTCTGTGCTAGGGACGCTGTCCTCTGGCTATGAGCTGCTTCCCTGACACTTCACACCCAAAACACATCTCCGCTGGGCATCTAGAAGTGGCATTTTCTCCCCATCACGGCCATTGCTCCTGCCGAGACCACGCTGGCCTCCCTCTGGGGCTCGTAATTCAGCATTCGGTCCCTCTCTGATCCAGTCCCCTGCGGGGACTCCCTTTCCTTGGGAGGCACCAGCTCTCCTGCCGCACAATCCCAGGCAGCAGCACCAAGTCAGGAGCCAGGGTGAATGAGCTCAGACTCCACTCGCGTGGTCCAGACTGCCGCCCGTTGAGGCCTTCCATCGGGGCGCTGGAACTTATCAGGAAGAAAGCAGGCCATGATTTCAGATTTCCCCCCCTATTTCTCCTTTTTTCAAGATGTGGCCGTGAGGTGCTTCTGGGAAAATAGCAGACGTTACTGCAAAACAAACTTGGTAGAAAAATGCCAAATGAACCAAGATAATATCTTCAGAGTGATTCCTTTTAGGAAAGAATTTATTCAAGGATGGATAAAACATTCTAGCTTATGATTATAAGAGTTTTATTATTTTTTTTGGGGGGGTGAGTTATTGTGAATTGCTTTGTATTTATTGAAAGTAGTACTAAAGATCGTATTGTAATTAAATAGCTATTTGACGTTGCACTGAAGTCTATTCTATGTACTAGGAATTGTACATAGGGATTACGTTCAATTTGATGAGCTCAAACAGAAACCAACACCTGTGATACCTTCACCATCATTCAAGTAATCGACGGTGTTCATCAGCTTTCCATTACTGTGACAAAATACCAGAGATAATCAACTTAACAGAAGGAAAGGTTGATTTTGGTTCGGGGTTTCAGTCCATAGTTGCTTGGACCTGTCATGGCAAGTTACATCTTGTTGGAAACCTGTGGTACCAGCAGCTGCTCACCTTGTAGCAGCCAGGAGACAAAAAGAGAGAGGAAAGGGTTGGGGTACCAAAATCTCCTTCAAGGGCACCCCCTGATAACCTAACTTCCTTCTACTAGGCCCCAATATCCTGAAGGCTCTAGCACCTTCCAGGCTGGCAGCTAAGTCTCCAGCACATGAGTCCTTGGGGACATTTGAGATCCCACCCATGGTGTCGATATGAGAAACAAGAGTTTCTTTGGTTCCCCACTACCCTGCACTTTTTTTTTTTAAAGTGAAGACACTTAACATAAGACCCATCCCCTTAACAAATTTCATGTGCACAGTGCCTGGTTCCCTATAGGAACTATGCCATATGCAGATCTCTGGAACTCTTCATGGAGCACTACTCAATGTTTATACCATTGCTTTTTTAAAACCGATTCAATGGACAGAAGGATTTCCACCTTGCTCTCTATCCAGAGCTCCTCCTTTGGAATTCTTGGCTTTGACATTGAACCTGACCTCCCATCCATCCCAGGTTGCACAAAAGTTTCTTCCTGTGGTTGCCAAGGCTAAGAAAACCACTTCTAGGGGGTTCCAGGTTTTCTCAGCAAGCTCCTTTCCTGGATGTGGCAAGAGAATTACCTTCCGAGGGAGAGAGACTGGGTTTTGGTGGTAAATGTGCAGGTGTTAGGCAGATCACACCAGTGGGCAGCTGGCACCCCAGCTCTGGAATTCAGTTAGAGTTAAACTGTGTTCTTTCCATTACTCTGAAGCTGAAAAATATAGGTGTCCTATTATCCTGAAAAATTAGAAAGCAGGACCTGGCTTTGCATCCTTCTCCACTGAGTGGTGTTCTGGCCGACGGGTTCCTGGGTCCTGCGGTTCTGGTCCCCCCCTGCCCTCTTTGCCCCATAGGCATCTGCCTCTGTGACTCTGGTTAGCAAACTCCATGCTTCCCAAAATTTTCTCCTTGCAGTACATCCGACCAGAGGTCACACCTCCATAAACAAGCAACTTTGGGATGGTTCCTGCATAAGTAGGTTTCTATTTTATCTTTAAAAAAAAAAGATTATATAACATAGTCTTCTGGTTTCACAGTTTCCAACAAAACTCATGCTGAAATTGAATCTGCTTTGTGTGATACGAAGAGGAAGGACCAGGTAGAACAGGGTGGGACCAGGTGGACGTGAGTACTCTGCCCTCTTGAGTGGATGAATCCCTTCATGGGTTAAGGGATTAATGGTTATCTTGACAGTGAGTCTGTCATAAAAGGCAAAGTGGCTCTTTTGGATGTGTCCTCGTCTCCCTGGAGTGTGCCCTGCATCACTCCAGGGTTCGGTAGAATCCCCACCAGAGAGAAGAACGTCACCAGATGCACCCATCTGATCTTGAACTTCCCAGTCTCTAGTATGAAGGGCCAAAATAAACTTCTTTTCTTAATAAATTATCCATCTCAAGGAATTTGATATAGCAACTAAAAAGGGACTAAGACACATGCTCATGTGTGTTTTGAGTAAAATATTTTTTTTTTCTTCCTAGAGCTTGGAATCCATATGCCCACCCCCCACTCCCACCCCCGCCAGGAAGATGTGCTTAGCTGTCCCAAGGGCCTTGAGTAACCCTGGTGGCATTATCCCAGGGTACATTCTCTTCAGTTTGGGAAACCTAGGGCTCTGTGAGTCTTGTTATTCGCCATATTTTTAGTTCTTTTTCTGAATCTTCCAGATAATTAACTTACAGCCATTTCTAGTAACCAGAAATAAAATGCTCTACTTTCAAACACTTTTAACTTCGAGGGGTTGGCCTGGTGTTGGTTGTTACAAGCCCCTTTGGGTACACCCATCGCATTTGTGTGGGGAAGGGGCCGTGCCCTGTGCCCACATGCGGCCTGGCTGGTCCATCCCAGGAGTTCCTGGGCATCCAGACTTGGCTTCTGCAGCCCTGCCCTCGGAAACTTTCGTGGGTTATGGCTTATGAAGGGTTCCGGAGAGTTCAGACGCAAATCGATACCGTGCATTACAAGGAGAGCGTGAGCTAACAAAGGTGCTGGTGGGTCATGCATCTTAAAACAGCTTCTTGGGGACTTTAATTGTCGGGATGTTCAGGAGAAGAATATGACCTTACGGGGCATTTTCCAGAGTAGAATAGTCTATATATTAAAAGGCAGCAAATGATTCATAACTGGTTAGCGGCTGGGCCTATGGGTCCGTGTTTCCCATGTGGATTTTTTTTTTCTGCATTGCAAACTCTTACATTAAATTGTGATAAATGAAGAGTGGGGGCCACTCATACAAATCAATGACTCCAGTGTGTGTGTCATTAGCCTGAGAGATGCAGGCAGCGGTCAGTCCCATAAATCATGTGATGATCTGCTGTCTGCAACACGATGCAAGCAAGCAGGCGCATTAGGGAGGTTAAGGAATGAAATTAATCTGTGCATTTTCCTCTCCCCCCCTTCCTCCTTCCCCATCACCTGGTCATACGGAAAGAATTAAAATCACATGATCCGAACTAAACCGGCTCCAGAACAGTAAATTGGTTAAGTTTGACTTCACCTTTCAACTTCGAGTTAATTATGTATTAGGGGATTAATTTATTCACAGGCACTGGGAAGGGAAATGGAGAAGAGGAGGAACCTGCCAGGCCTCTCATCCAGGTGCCAAGGTTATTAATTGCTCTGGCTGTGCCACAGGCTACCTGGGCAGAACCTGGGGTGGGGGACTGTGGGGTTGTCCACACATGCATTTGGTTGGGTCCTGCTCTGAGGATGAGCTGCTCCGAGGAAGGCTGCAGGGACCCACCCGTCCGTGATGCACAGGATGCCTGGGAAAGCTGCTTTGCTGGAGCCTCCTGAAGCCCAGGTTGGAAGGGGCCTTTGCACAGGGCATGTGCTCAGGGCCCACTTCAGATGACTGATGCCTCTGTCGGAGCTGCCGCTGGCCTTGGCTCCAACACCTGCGCTGCCAGGAAGCTCTCCGCGTGCCAGCTTGCCCATTTCACAGGCCCAGTTCCGATCTGCATGATGCACGAGGCCTGTGCTCACCCTCCGCCACCTTCACCGTGCAGACTCCTGGGAACAGGGATCCTCTTTTTTCAAGTGCCTCCTGAGCAAGTTCATTTGCAGGCCTCCCTCTCACCGAGACAGTTTCCTACTTCAGAGGTCCCTGGTCCCTTTGCTGTGACGTGGCCCCAGCTAGGTGAAACAGCTGTAGGCGAAGCAGGTCCCAGTGGGCCTTCTAGGGGTGAGAACTGAGGCGGAGAGGCGAGCTCCTTTCTCAGTGCAGCTGCCTGGTGATGGATAGGCACCAGCACATGCAAAAACTCGGGGCCCTCCTTAAAAAAGAGAATTTCAGATTCTCTTGAACACCTGGAATCTGGCCATGGGGCTGACATTTTACTGCGGAAATGGTGGACCAGGGATGAGAAAAGGTTCCCACTCGGAGGGGCACTAGCTCTCCCTGGCCAAAGTGCAACATCGAAACGGGGGTCCAAGGACGATCTCACTCTTGCTGCCCAATGACCTTCCTCTGACCCCCCGCCTTAACCCAGCTTCCTGCTGCTCTCTCTCTTCCTGGGAGGCCCCCCCTCCATCTCTGCCATGTGACCTCTTCCCTCTGGAACTCAAACAGGATTCCTCCACAGGATGTCACACAGCAGGCTGGGGCAGGTAAGAATGCCAGAGACGGACATCCCTGACCAGATCGGAACCCTACTTGCCTAAGTGCAATTAAGGCCCAGAGCTCCCTGACCTTCTGTGTCACCCACCCCATGTCCGGGCCTCCTCCTGGCTCCAGGAGGCCTCCCTGGTTACGTTGTTCTCTGAATATTCTTCTCACTTGCTCCTCATTTTTTTTTTTTTATTCTTTTGGGAAAGAAATCATACCAGAAAAGTACAAAGAAGAACCAAATACTTACTTCTCCAAAATTCAGAATTAAGAAATATTAGCTGGGCACTGTGGTGCCTGCCTGTCATCCCAGCGGCTCGGGAGGCTGAGGCAGGAGGATCGTTCAAAACCAGCCTCAGCAAAAGCGAGGCGCGAAGCAACTCAGTGAGACCCTGTCTCTAAGTAAAATTCAACATAGGACTGGGGATGTGGCTCCGTGTTTAGGAGACCCTGAGTTCAATCCCTAGTATCCCCCCAAACCCCAAGAAAAGAGAAATATTAACACTTGTCATATTTGACTCAGATATTTTAAATAAAATTGAGTCCCATGCCCCCTCTGGGGAGCAGACTCAGTTATCCATCTACGGTCTCCATACCACACCCTGGTTCCCTTCATTCTCTCTTTCCAGAGGTGGACCTCATTGTGATTTTATCACATAGCTTTCCAATCCATGCTCTCAACATGCAGGCACCCTTACATTCTATGTTTTACGTTTACATGCATGTGGTGAAGCCTCTTTCCCAGCAGCATTGCCGCTTTGAGGTCTTTCTGCACCTACACCTATAACTCCAGATCAGCCAAGTGGTGTTCTCTGAGGGGGTCGCTGTGCCTTTGATGGGCTTTCTGATTTCCATCATCCCCAACCACGAAGCCCCATCAACACTGTGCAGCTCTTCCAGGGCACATGAACGAGGTCTGCCCCGGTTGTTTTATTCGTTCTGCAGACACAGAGGGACTGAGACCCTCTGGGGGCTTGTAAGGATCCTGTGTGACGGATTCTCCGCAGAACTTCAGCCAGTCCCTCCATCGTTTTGCCCTGGAATGCGCAATTGTTATCTTTCCAACAATTCCCCCAAGAGACTGTCATGGGGTGGGCACAGGAACCCCCTCTAGCTGCCTATGCCCCCACATGGAAGCCCCAGGGAGTCCCAGCCCACGGCCTGCTTATCTCAGGCCCATTAAACCTCTCACTTTGTATTTCCTAATTCCTTTAAGAAATCCCCAACCTGTCTCCTTAGATAGAAATAAAATAAATGTAATATCTATTGCTATCGCTTAAACACAAATTATAGTATTTTTTATTAAATACTCTGTTGTCAAATGCTTGACATTCCTCATAATAGATAAAAAAGCAACTAAAACTAGTTATTTTCTGTTACCTTAGAGGCCTGCAAGGTAGTTTGTATTGTATTTACTTGTTATGTTCTGCTTGTCGCATTTCATTATGAGCATGTGAATTATTTTCCCTATTAAATTAAAAGGCAATCTCCCCTCCCCCAGCTACCCTTGAGCTTTTATAAAAGGTGAAGGTCTAGAGATGGGGGCGCCTGCAGAAGCCATCTGGTGATCAGAGTTACAGACCCTCCTTCAGGGCACCAGCCCTGCCCTGGCATAGGCCAGCCCCCCGACCCCAGCTTGGAGATGGGGTCAGCGTAACCTCCCCCAGAGAACTGAGCCTATGGAGAAAGACTACTTGCATCATTTAGCATGGATTTTTCTCCTGTCATCTTTACAGCAACCCTGTAAGGTATCCGGTTGGATCTGTTGTACCCATTTTTCAGATGAGGAATCGGTTCCCAGAGAAAGAGTTTCTGAGTTGTGGTCGGGACGGGGTGAGAGTTCTGTGTCCCCCCCCCAACCCCACCTCTCTGCCACCACCATCACCCACACTCCTGTTGAGGACAGGCTGCTGCGTGCTGGGAGGTTGTCTGATCATTTCGTGCACAATGCCTTGTTGAATCCTCATGACAGTTCTTTGAGGTAGCAGTATTGTGATCCTTCTGTGTGCTAGTCAGCTGACCAAAACACCTGATACAAACAAAGTGCTGGAGAAAAATTCCTTTTTTTTTTTTTTTTTTCTTTTATGTACCAGGGATTGAACCTAGGGACACTTAACCACTGAGCCACATCCCCAGGCCTTTTTCTTTCTTTTCTTTTTCTTTTCTTTTTTTTTTTTTTTTAAATTTTGAGACAGGATCTTGCTAAGCTGCTGAGGCTGGCCTCAAACTTGCAATCCTCCTGCCTCAGCCTCTGAAGTTGCTGGGATTACAGGCACACAACACTGTACCCCACAAGGAGGAAAGATTTTTTTTTTCACTCATAATTTCAAAGATTTCTGTCCATGGTCAACAGGCAGCAAGGCAGAAACATGGTGGAAGGGTATGGTGGAAGAAAGCTACTCTGTTCATGGTAGACAGGAAGCAGAGAGAGAGAGACAGAGAGGGGAAGGGCCAGGCACAACAAAATATCCTTCTAGGGAACCCCAGTGACCTATTTCCTCCAAATAGGCCCTAATTCCTAAAATTTTCCCCACCTCTTATAATTCCATTAAATTAATAATACACCAGTGGATTAATCCAGTGATGAGGTCAGAGCCCTTATGAACCCATTACTTCCCCAAAGCCCCACCTCTAGCCATTTCTACACTGGGGACAAAGCCTTCAACACACGAGTCTTTGGGGGCACACCTCTTATCTAAACCATAGCAAGGAGCTTCTGACGCTCTGGGGTCACAGTCTTCTTTGAGACCCAAATCCCTGAAATCCACAACCCCCATCCCAGGGAGCTTACATTTCCCATGTGAACAATTTATCTATCACTTTATGGTCTTCCCAGACGGTTGGAAGCCCATCTACGGATCCATACAGATCCCTGTGTTCCAGGTCAGAGACCTCCCACTTGGGAGTTTGGAATGAGCTCCGTTTGTTGTTTATCCAGCCTCAATTGAAACCTGACCACATGCTGTCTCTCCGGCCCCTGCCTTTCTTTGCTAAATCCTTTCAGGCAGCTGAGACTGACCAGACAGAATTTGAAATGGGTCCAAGTGTAACTGAAGAGAGTGGCTTCTTTCAGGGTTGAGCCAAGACCTGATTTACTCTTGAGTTCTTTAGGGTTTGGAGGGTAATAGGTCTGTTCTCCCCTCAGCTACTCCAGCACACTCTCTCTCTCTCTCCTGTCACGACATTTCTTTGGAAGAAGCTCTCACACTGTCAAGGTCACCTTCCAGGCTCAAAGTTGTCCTGCCAAGAGCCCAGACAGGTTTGGTGTTTGGCAGAAGGGCAGGAAGGCTCAGTTTGCTCATCTGTAGAATGCAAAGAACTCTTTCCAGGTACTGCCATCTAAACGGAAGGGCTGTGACTCCTTTATATCAAAGGACCTCATACGTTTCTATTTCCCCTTCTCCCTACGCATTTTGCCTGTGGGTCCCTGGTGTGACCTATTCTTGCTGTTTAATCTTACATAGAACATTCTCCGGATTCCTGCTATCTCGATATGTCTTTCAGCACCAGCCACTCCATCATCTGAAAGCTTTGTAGTATAGTACAGCAACTCTCATCCGGGGCTGGCTTCCCTAACACAAATGCTTCCCAGAGCTGTGCTGATAACTCGCCGCCGTGCGGGGAGAAAGGGAGCTGATAAGGCCACAGGCGCATCAGAAAATTATGCTTCCTAAACAGAGCCGCCACCTGACTCTGGAGCCAGAGCAGAGCGCTAGAAAAAGTCCAACAGGTACCTACGGAGGGGGAGGATCAAAGAAATCCAACTTGAAATTTGGGGGATGGAGAAGAGGAGGCCAAACAAGAAGTATATGGTCCTCAGAATGGACTTTGTTAGGGTCCCCAATTGCCACCAAGGCTGCTGTGATGAATGTATTTTTTCTCCCAGGCCAATAGATATAAGAGCAAGGAAAGTTGTGAATGGCAAAGAGGAGGCCTCTGCTCCCTCCTCACGTGGGAAGCCCTCGTTGGCAGTGAAGTTCCCCCCCATAGGGAGAGGGCTCTCAGAGGGCTCTTCTCCCCAAGGCCAGCCCAGTGGCACAGTGGTCCCCTGGGATGTGGCGCTCCCTTGGAGAACATCTTGATGCAGATGAAGGGCGCTCTATGAATCAATAAATCATAAGTCTGCTGGACAGCACTTAGGTAGGTAAATGCATGTATGTTATTCACTCAGCGAACCTTCCTAAAAAAGATAATACACTCCGTATCTCACCGTGCTGACATATTTCAATTCAATTGATAATGGGTCAGGATTGAGCAAAGCTGAGAGAGTGAATTACCTTTTAGCCATCCCTTCAAGTTTAGGGTTGCCGTCACCAACAAAAATCAATGTCGAAGGAGTCCTGTCTCCGGCAATACCTACAGTGACTCCTAATGAAATAAACCATTCCAGCCTTTTAATCAGACCACCTGCCTAAAAGGAAGAAGCCATCCAGGAGGAGGCCTGGGGACTCGGGGGATCTATTTTCCTCTCACCGGTCAACGCATGAGTGATTCTTTAATTGTAGTAATGATGCGCTTCCCCTGGACCCAGACACTCGGGCAGCAGGAGGCAGCAGTCCTCTGGGGCAGAGGGTTGGCGTGACCTCAGCTGGGCTACACAGGTCTCTGAGCAGGGCTGCATCATCAGGGGCTGTGAGAGTGCCTCCAGGTTAGGGGCCTGTTTCGCTCCCAGACGTGTGATAAATCTCTATTGAAAGAAAGCCCTGCACTCCATGAGGCCCTGTTCTCCATCAGAATTCCAGGGTCAGCACTGCAGACCCAGGAGCTGGCTGCACATGCGACACTAATGGGCTCCACTCCTCTACCTCTGGCTCTTCCCTCCTCCCCTACTGCATTCCCTCTACAAAAAAAAAAAAAAAAAAAAAAAAAAAAAAAAAAAAAAAAAAAACCAAACTAGTTAGTATCTTTTTAAATATATTCAGTTGTTGGGAAGCTCCAGGAAGTCTGGTAATATCAAGATTAGTCTAGATGCTCTCTGCAAAATCTCCTTTTAGGGTCCACTTATCCCTGGTGGGATGCTTAGGTGGTTTAGGTTGCCTTTGGGGACCATCCTCTGATTTTTCTTTGGAAAAATCTCCCTCTCAGCCTTGAGCCTTGAATGTGCTCTTCCCTTGGATGCACAGGGGACATAGGATCCAGCTCATTCCCTAACCAAACTCAGCTTGCCAACCAGATTGACACCCAGGACTCTTGGGGTGACTAAGGCATACTTCTCTCTTTTCAATAAAAAAAAAAACGTGAACCTGCAGAATGTGCCTCTGGTTGTCCATCAGCAGAGCAAGAGCCCATGGGAAGGTGACCTAGGAAGCTGAGCCAAGAGGCTGGCGCAGGGATCTCAAGCCCCTTGATCATGAGCAGGGCTCCTGTGTCCATCACACTCAAGAAGACCTTTAAATTCTTCTGTTTGGAGCCCCAAATTTCCCTATTCATTTTGCCCAGTTAGATTGGGTTTCCCCTCTCTCTCTCTCTCTCTTTTTCCTTCCTTTCTTTCTTCTCACTGGCGATCACAGCATCCTAGTGAATTTCTCCCTCCCAGAAGGAAAAAGCCATGAATATCAGGAAGTAAGGCTTCCCAGAAATCCACTGCAAAAAAAAAAAGCCCTGAGTGGCCACAGCATCAATCCATGAGGTTCTGATTTCTGAGTATGCAAAAAAATATATATATGTATTTTTTTTTTATAAAAGCCTTTAAATAATCACCAGGGAAGAGCAAAATGCACAGATGGGAAAAGGCACTTCTCTTCTTAGAAAGCAAAATTGAAAAGGAGCCACCTGAGTAAGCTGGTCACACTGTGTGGCTCCTGATCCCTGGAGTCCCGCTTTTCTCGTGGATCATGACGACGGAACCAGGTAGGAGTTCCTGCTGTCGATAACTTTGATGAAGTGCCAATGTGCCTAGAACAGCCGAGGATGAGCTTCTCAGTAGCCAGCTCTCTCCACCTCTGCCCTCAAGAGACCTCTGAGGTCTCTGGAGTAGATCCGTTCATATTCTGGATAATTGGATCCACAGAGATGTCATAGAAAGAACCAGACAATAAAGAACGTTAGGAAAAAAAAAAAAAAAGAAGGTCAAGTCAATGATGTCCAAATTCTCCTCTCCCTTGGATCTATATGGAGGCTGCCTTGATGTCTAAGCACGCAGACCTTAGCAACTGCCCCCCACGCTCTGCCCTCTGTTGGGGGGCGGGGAGGTCAATGCCAAACAGGGCTGTTGAGAGCCACAGAGACACAGCCCCAGACCACACGCTTTCTGCGGGATCTCCAAGTAGGAAGCTGGTGGGGTGCCCACCGCCCTTTGTCTACCACGGTGATGAATGGTTGTTGACATGACTAAACAAAGGTATTATTAGTAGATTACATCTGAGAGCCTGGTCTCGTGTAGAAAGAGGGCAACAAGGAGCCGTGGGCCTTGCTCGACTCCCAATTACTCCACAAAAGCCTAAACCACCAGGTCAGGGATAAAAGTGAATAAATGTTTCTAAATTCTTATCTTAAACACACTTAAGCTTAAAGCTATTTAACTGGGGCTTTAAAAGCATGTGAGCTTCGCGGAGCCCAGCTACCTGCCTCCTTCTCTTGCTCTTATTTTTGCTTTTATCCTTTTAGTCTTGAAGAAGCCTAATTAGAAGCTTGAACAGGGCTCTCTCTCCCTGCCCTTAAATCAGTAATTGGCTTCAGTGCAGAGACTGTCAGGAAATTAACACATCACAACATGACAGCTGTTAATTTTTTCTCCTTATTTGTCATATGAATCACCGCTGATTTGCCGGAGTGCATAACAAATTAGTGGGCTGTAATCAGCGGCCTCTCTTCTGTGAGCTGCACCTCTCTCTCTCTCTCTCTCTCTCTCTCTCTCTCTCTCTCTCTCTCTCTCTCTCTCTCTCTCTCTCTCTCTCTCTTCCCCCCTCTCTCTTTTTTTCTCTCTCTCCCTCTTAAGTCCATTACTTCACTGCTTCAGCCGAGATGACTGTTCCTAGGTGTGTCAATGTCAATAAATCAAAATAAGCAAATGCTAAAAGCACAAGAAGCTCTTTAAACTTTGATGAAGGCTTTTAGTTACATTTTTAAACTTACACTCATAACTGGAATCTTTTTTTTTTTTTTTTTAAATTGTCACTCCCTGGTAGTGATAGACTGTCAGGTTTCCAGTCATTTCCTCATCCGACGTGCCAGGGAAGGTGGAACTCCAAGTGTCATTTGCA
Source organism: Ictidomys tridecemlineatus (assembly GCF_052094955.1). Classification (NCBI taxonomy): domain Eukaryota; kingdom Metazoa; phylum Chordata; class Mammalia; order Rodentia; family Sciuridae; genus Ictidomys; species Ictidomys tridecemlineatus. The sequence continues at coordinate 20,629,631 of NC_135491.1, read as the reverse complement.
CAAGTTCTGGCTGAGAGGAGGTGGAGGAGGTGTGAAGCGAGGCGAGGGGAGGGGTGGTCAGACGGAAGGTCTTTCTTTGCCACATGAGAGAGAGGCGAAGGGAGCAATAGGAAGGAAACAGGACAGGAAGAAGCGTCGTAGAATCTGGGACTCCATCATCCCCAACAGGCTAACTTGACCCGTCATCCACTGCGTATGGATCATCTGGGAAAAAAAAAAGGTGTGAGCCTTTGTTCCTATGTCTTTGTAATGGCAGCTGGGGCCACCAGGAACAGTTGTGGATTCTGGGACTCTTTTCCTAACTCAGCCGAGCAGACATGCCATTGGTGGGTCCTGCACCTAGCACACTGTGGCCTCTGGGAGGGAGGGGGTACAGAAAGGCGGGAGGAGCCGAGGGGTGGCTTCGCAGTGTGCATTCTGTTACGGATTCTGAGATTTGACGAACGGGTCTATGTTCTCTGCATTTTTACTGTGAACGCGAAAGAGAGAGGGAACTTTTTTTTTCCTTCTCAGTCTGGATCTTTCTGGGCTGTGAAGTCCTTACCTTTCAATCTGGGTCCAGTGAGCAGTTGGTGGCAGCTTCCATGGGCTTTGTTGCCAGGTTCTCATGGATATTACAGACGGATGTCAAAGATCAAGGTGAGAATATTTCAGGGGCAGATGTCTCCTTTCATTTCTTGTCTCCTCCACCTACTCACTCATCTATCTACCCATTCACCCTTCCATTCACCCATCTACCCATCATTCATTCATCCACCCATTGACCCATTCACCCGTCTTTCTATCCATCCATCCACCCATCCGCTCACCCATCCTTCACCCACCCACCCATCCATCCGTCAACCATTTGTTCATCCATCCATTTGTCCATCCATGCATCTATCCATCTACTCATTCATCTTCAGTGAGCTTTGCATGTAGCAGCAGGTCATGTGTCCAGCACACGGACAAAGGGGACAGAGAAAAGGAGCAGAGGATGGGTGTGGGAAAAGCTAAGCTGTTTCAAGATAGGACACTTGAAAAAAAATCACAGCATTGGACTAATAGTCCTTAGACCCAGCCCCTCTCCTGCTATCCTGGGATGGCCCCCTGGGAAAATATAGAGGAAGAAGGTCAAGGTTTTGCTTCTTTGGGCACAGCCATCAACAGATTATGGTTATACTGTCCACCACACTGGCCTTCAGGTACCTTTACGTTAAGAATGTCCCTAATGACTCTCTCCTGCTGGATTTTAATTTGGTCCCTTGAAAACTGAGTTTAGTTCCGATTACCCAGCACATTGCCATGTGTTAAGACACTGTTTAGACTTCAATTCAATAAATTAGGGCCCCGGCCCTTCAAAAGTGTGCACTGCTTAGAAAAAATGGTCCTTTTAAAAGTGTCTTTTTTAAAAGTAAAACTTTCAACACTCAGTACAGAGAATACAGACACTGCCAGCTATTCTTTCCCTTTCCTGAGAACTGAAATGCCCCATTCTAAGAGTCACAAAGCTACGATTCTAGTGTCAGCCATTTGCTCATGTGAAGGCCACTAACATCTTTTGGAAATAAAATAATTGTATTTTCTTTTTTTCATTTAAGATAATTCACACATGTTCTGCTAATACAGTTTAATAAGCTGTTTCATATAAATCTCTGTTGAGAAAGTTTCTCTTTCATACCATTTTTATCAACTCAAAAAGTTGACTTTGGAGCCCAACAACAATTTTATAATTACTCTGCCAAAAAATATCCTCTACCCATTTCATGAAGCAGAACAAGTTTCCTGGTAGAGACTTAGCTTGACCGTGGAGGAGCATAAGCTGCATGGGTGCCGAGGTTGTGGAAGTTTTGAAATTCTGCAAATTCTGCAGGAGTTTTGAAACTGTACCATCGGCTGGGCCCACTGGGTCGGGAACACATGGTTGGTCTGTGGGGGGGGCCCTATGGGCCATTCCCATGGCCTCCCCACTTCCTGACCACGCCATAGGCTGAGCAGCTTCCCTCTGCCACACCCTTCTGCCTTGACGTCCTGCCTCATCTTGGGCCCAGAGCCGTGGAGTTGGCTTTCTATAACCATGAGCTCCAGATAAGCTTCTCCTTTTCTACACCGTTCTCGTCAGGTAGTTTGGTCCCAAGCTGACTAACACAGCACGAATCCAGGGGACCAGTGAATCCTACAGCCCACTGGCTGGCTTTGCAGGACAAGCCCACACCACTGGCACCTCTAGGGCTGACCTCACTGTTCCCCGACTCCTGCTGTCCCTGACCTCCAGTCACCTGGCCTCCTGGGGCTCTCATTCCTGTGTGTGCTGGGCCCACCTTTCCAGGACCACTTGATTCCCTTTTGTTCCTCTCCCCTCCAAATTGCTAGATGGAAGCCCTGTCCCTGATGAACAGGCCTCCCCAAATCTACCTTCTCTACCCAATGTCCTTGTTCTGCTGTAGCTGAAGTCCAGGTCTTGGTGGTTCACTTTAGGAACAAGCTTCCCCTGTCATGTTCTAGGACGGCGTATCAGGATCAGGAGATGGTGTCTTCTCTGCTTCCTTTTTGAAGTCTACCACTGACTGCTGCAACCCCCTGGCTAGGCGAACCTTTCTCTTGTGATTTCTGGCATTTAGCCATTACCCAGACACTTTCCTCCCTCGTCAGGTGCCAGCATCTCCCCCTACATGCCACCAGACACATTGTCGTCACTGGGGGCTTCTCCATGCCTAGCATAGGTTACCTACCACTTATTGCTGAGGTCACACAGGTGACCGGCCCACCTGCTCATCTCCATAACCTGTATCTCACCCTTCTTTGGACAGCCAAGTTCCTGGCACCCCCCGGTTGAACTGTCCCTTCCTCCAGAAACAACTCTCAGATGCTGAATGGTAGAAGCATCACATTCTCTGGCCCAGTGTCCTGTCTTAGTTGTCTTCAAAGTTTTCCTCATTTAAACTCTTCCTTCTGTTTTCCTGGGATCTCCGGGTCCTGGGTGTCAATATGATCTCTTTTCCCAGCAATGTCTCCACCTTTGTTCCTCCTCCAGGTCTCCATGGACTTGTGCTTCAACCCTTCTAGCACTAGTTCTTTCATTGTTCATTTCCTACTGTGGCCACTCCCAGACCCCCAGACCTGAGTAAATCCGTCCTTCCTCCTCCTTTCCTTCCACTTGGGGTCAGTGAGGATCAATGGAGACACATCACATATTCTTTTGCAAATCGGAGACCCTACAAACACAAGGTATCATCAGGCTGAAGTGAGCGCTCAGTACTGATTGCTCCTTTTCTGAGTTTTCCTACCGAAATTTCTCTTTAGGACAGGAAACTATTTTGAGTGATTATTTCAAAGCTTCTCTATGGTTTCACAATCTTCCAGCTCCTATGTTTCCTCCTATTCTCTTCTTCCTCCCTTCATCACAGGGTTAAACCCCTTCCCACTCTCTTCTCCCCTTTACTCACATTTAGCCTCCTTCCACTCCTGTTCCCTGAGGGACAGGGCTGGAGGGATTCTCTCTTTCTCTCCTATATTGTGACTTGCTCTGCTCCTTCCTTTCAACAATTAACAATTAAATAGACTTAAATATCTTCCAAATAAATAAATAAATAAATAACTCTCCTTTTGCCCTATAACCATCTAAGTTTCTGACCTAGTTTTCTCTTCTTTCTGTCCCCACTTCCTTCCTCTCCATTCATTCTTTAACTCAACTATGGTTGGACTTCTGAGTCCTTCATCCCTGGGAAAATCCCCTCGCCAACATGGTCAGTGCGCTAAGAGGCTGTCCAATTCTTAGATAACCTGATTTTTTTTGCATTAGCACAAGGTTATAACAACCTGAAAGTTTGACTTAGCAGACACCGGACACCATATCCTCCTGGGATTGGGTTGTGTGTGTGTGTGTGTGTGTGTGTGTGTGTGTGTGTGTGTGTGTGAGAGAGAGAGAGAGAGAGAGAGAGAGAGAGAGACACCATCCTTCTTCATAGACTTCTTACTATCCCTCTCTCCACAAAAGAAGACTTGCTTAGGATTTTACTGCTTCCTATCTATTTTCTGTAGGCAAGCTTGACCTGACCTCTTTGCTTCAAATATGACCTGAAATCTAAACTTTCTGGGCATTCAATCTTAGGAGCATCCCCAAGGTCAACCCTATATGTCTCCACATCCTCATCTACATTGGGTTCTTCATGTAGGGACCACCCAGAGTTCTCCCTGGGTTCCTTCTTCTCCAGTACAGCCAAACCTGTCCACTCTTGCCATTACTACTGCCATGACCCACGATCCCCACTCTCCCTTTCTCTCCCTTAACCAACACAACAGCTTTCTCTTTGCTAGCCTCCATACATCTCCCACAATGAAGCCAGAATCCTCTTTCTCTAAGCAGATTCGACCTCATGGTGCGCACGCACAGGCACGGCTCCGTAGTGGCTTCATCCTTGACAGGGCTTCCAAGGACTTTCATTATGGGACGCACTTGCCTCACTAGGGTGGGCCATCATTTTCCACCCCATAACACACGTTATACTGCCGAAACACTGAACTCATTTAGTCCCTTGAAAGTGCTAATTTTTCTCTTCTGCCTGGGACTTTGTTCCCTCTGCCTAAGATAACTTTGCCTATACACTGACCCCTGAGCCTAAAGCTTCAGTGTTCCTCCCTCTGTGCAACCCTCCATGATATATGCCTGTACTCTTCCAGACCCAAGACCCAGAGCTTAGGGCCTTAGTTCCTTTCCTGTGTTAGCACAGTAACCAGAAATGGCAGCTTACACCACGCGACTCTGCTGTGTACACTGGTCCCCACCCCAGGAGTACAGCACTCTGTGTCATTGCAGAAGTTATATTACACTCATGCCTAGAGTTCTGGTGTGAAGCACCATGCCTGGCCCAAGTTCCCTGGATGGGTTGGGTCAGGTCGGCCAAATGCCTCAGTAATTAGCTTCCACAGTGACAGACGTGGGCAGTCACTGAAAATCAATCTCTATCCTGGGCTCTATTGTTTGGATTTAAATGTAGAACCTGAACATTTTTCAGTTTTCATTTTATTTAATTTTCTAGGACAGCTGGGTATGGGAAAGTACCTCTATATCCGCCCCCCCCCCCAGCCCCCAATAGAAACTTATAAGTACCTAGGGTTTTATTTCTCTCTGCATGCAGCTAACTAGCTGGTAATTTCAATCTCTCAACAGATGTTTGGCCCTGCAATTGACCCAGCTGGGCTGTGCCCCAGGGCGACCAACCCTCACACATTTCTAAACCCACCCCTGGTATTCTGGAGAAGGCCTCTCAATGAGGATTCTTTTCAGTTCATCTGTTCCTGAAACCCTGGAGCCTACAGAGGGAAAAATCTGAGAAATGATTTCCAGACTGGAGCCGAGGGAAGTGAGGTTGGATGGAAGGAGGGAGAAAGTCAGTTCTATTGGGCAACATCAAAAGTCAGTCCGCGCTGTCGGCAGAAATAAACAAAAGACACACAAAAGTCAAACCAGCAAACATGCTCTGGGCAGACCCAGACCACCCGCTTTGCTGAATGGAAGATTCACTCCACTATGACCCCACCCTTCCCTGCTCTCCCCCCAGGGACAGAAGGCTCAGAGAGGGGCACTGGCGGCCGATCCAGCAAGAGGTCAGGGGTTGGCAAGTTCCCTGTCTAGCTGCCTCAGTTTCCCCCTGAGGTAGAGCACGGCTTTTTCCCTTCACTCATTTACCCTGCTGATTCTCAAACAGGTGGCAGCAGATCTGTGTCTGTGGGGAAGGGCCATGTTCTTGGAAGAGGTGTCTTATCTCTTTTAGAATTAAAAACAAATGATTATCTTCCTATTCAACTTGAGACAAAGTTAAGTCCAATTAAGGCATCTGGCCTCCTTAGGGAGCCCAGAGATGGAGTCCTCATTAGCTCCTGCAGCCACTCTTGGGGGAAGGAGAGAAGGGGTGGGTGATTTCACTTGATGTACTCGTTCTTATTTTTTTCTATCTCACTCCATCAGAAGGCAGGGGTAGAGACTTGCACATTTTATTTATCCCTGTAGCTCCAAAGCCTAGGACTGGACCTGGCCCATGCAGCGTAGCTCTCGGGTGAACTGATAGATGAAGGAGAAGATGAGCGGTGAGTGAATGAATGAACGTGAGCCCCACAGGTCTGGGAACTGTGATTAGAGCATCCTGGCATCTCCAGTGCCTGAGACACCACAGAGGGTCACTGAATATTTGTTATGCAGTGTTTATCAAAACAAACATAAATGAAAAGAAAAAAAAATTTTTTTTGAGCAAGCTTTTGTAGATCAAGGGTCCTGTTTCTCAATTGAGACCCAAGGCCCAGGGCAGGAGGGAGAGATGCTTGCAGTGTCTGAGCTAGTGAGCTGCAAGGATATGGCCAAGGTACGATCACGGAGCCCCAGAGAAAGGCTCTACCAGGGTCTCTCACCGGTATCTGTTTCAGAAGGGTGACACTCTGTGTCCACCCAGGTGGCCAGTCTGGAGTTCAGGCCCTAAGATGGGTCCTTCAGAGCCTTCCAGCAGGAGGGCAGAGAGAGACGTTTCCTCTTAATATTGCAACCTCATTGCTCCGCTTTATCCTGAGCACCTGGCCCCAAATGCTCACTTGCAGGCACGTGTCTGGATCGTGGACAAAATGAAGCCTGTATAGGTGTCACATGAAGGCCAAGGAACAAGCATAAGAAGTGTTGCTCCCTTGCCCAGAGAGGCTCCAATGACCTGGCTTTGGCTCATAGCACTTAAAAGAGTCACGGATGCTTTTGACAACTCAGAAGGATGGGTGAACTCTCAGGAAGGTCACCTCTCCCTCCAGGCCATCCCAAATGCTCTCCCAGAAGCCTTTGCTGCTCTTAGCACTTGGGTGATTCACCCCTACTCTGTGAGGTGCAGCCCTCTTCTGCGTCTCCAGACACTTCCCATTGCCATCTGGCTCTGGGTGCTTTAGCCCAAGTGCAATGCTTCTGATGTCCTTGAACTTGCTGTGTCCAATACAGTGCCTGGCTCCTGAGGAGCACCCAAGAAATATTTGGGGCAAGTGAACAAGGCCCCCTGCATCTTTAGGAAAAGGGAATCAGAAAGAAACCAAAGATGCTGCATGAGAGGCTCAGAGGCCATAGGGCCAAAGGCAGTGAAGGAATAGGACAAGGCCCTGGGTGATAAGTGGGAGATCCAGGTGTCCCCATTCTTGGCCTCAGGACCATGAGGCCACTGGACACAATGAGGCTGACTCCTCATGTCTTCCCTGTTGTCCAATCTCCCTGATTAGGTCACTTTCCATATTGCATAAAAAGAGCTAAGGAAGATATTTAAACCCATTAGCAATTAGCTATCCCATCAAGCGCTTGGTACACCCAGTAGCACCAATCAGCCTGGCCCATCTGAACCTAGGCTGAGGCCCTGAGCTAGCCCTCAGGAGGGATGCAGACACAGAAAGAGGCTCCTGCATCTGTCCTCCGTGTGAGCCTTCCTTCACCTTCTTCCTTCCCTACCCTCTTTCCTCCTCCTTGAGGCCAGTTGTCGGTGCCCATGTTGGGATTTTTGAGAAGCGGCCTCTTGAGAAGGGAATTCGCATGGAGGCGTTGGCCAGCCAGTGCTCACGGCAGCTTCATCTATGGCAGAAGAGGAAGGGAAGAAGCAGGATTGAGCCCAGGTGGAAGTCGGGCTGCCAGTCCACCCCCAGGGAAGGTCACAGCTAACCCTGCAGAGAGTCCAGGGATGACCCTCAGGACTGGCCAGCTCTGGGAGACGGTGCTGGCAGCCTTTCACACGCTGCATGCCGTTGCCTGGGACAGCAGTGGGCCTCGGGCAAGTCTGTGGTCTTCAGCCAAGGCACTGCTTAAGGGAGCTGAGGGCTGTCTTCTGGGGGCTCTCCCAGCAGCTGGGTGTGTAAGTCCTCTCCTCCCCAAGAAAGAGCATCTGGACAGCTTGTCCCAGCATCCTCCACGTGGGGGCTGAGTGGTTTGGTCAGAGTGGGTATCCTGAGGGGCCAGGAGAGACACTGGACTCAATATGAAGAAATGAAAAGAAATAAAAATGGAATTAACCAATGTTAATTCTTCTCCTATTTATCCCTTTTCTTAACTCGAACACACTCATCATCCCTGGCTGAGGGAGGGGAGGAAATCGAGTGTCAGATTTAAGACTATTCTATTTCAGTGTCCACACTCCGACTTCCAGACCAGAAGCCGAGGCCCAGAGGGGGGGAAGGCAATGGCGGAGGGCCACATCGCAAGTCAGTGTGGCACCGGGAGCAGAACCAGCATCTTTAGGACAAAGGAATCAGAAAAAAACCAAAGATGCTGTATGAGAGGCTCAGGGCCCATAAGACGAAAAGTAGCTCCTAGGAGCCCTGGAATATGACTTCCAGGGAGACAACAAAACCTGGACAAGCTAACGCCATTCCAGATACATTAACTCCTAATCCCCAGGAAGCGCACACTGCCCATGAAGGAAGAGGACGCTCCCCTCTCCACCAGCACTAATAACCATGGTTAATCCTCATCCCCATAAAAGGCTCTCGCTCATGCGTCTGGAGAAGCTTCACCAATGTCAGCACAAGGGCCCAACTTGCCTGGTTTCTGGCAGAGGGACTCGGCTCTGATTTGGAGCATTGACCATTTCCTACCAGACCAGGGTGGAGCAAAACCATCTTTTTAGCCTTGTAGATGATGACCTCTGTCCACACCCAACACTCCACACCTAACCCTGTGACGTTCTCGCACTTTCACAAAACACAATTCAAGTCAATGAGCCTTTCATGAGCGCAGATTGAATGCTCAGGATTGTTCTCAGGCCACAGGGAAGTAAGAGGAGGAAAAGTCAAGGTTGTTGCCTTTGGCCCAAGAGTCAAGAAACCCAGCCAGCAAGCGATGGGAGAGAGTCACCAAGAGGCCAATAAGATACCCCAAGAGTATATTCCCACACCCAGGGTCAAGTCCAAGCCATTCAGGGTGGGTCAGAGGGAGGCTGTGGGTAAGGCTTAGGAATGGGACATTGTCCTCACAGTGGTGTAAGGGTCTCAGACAGAAGGACAAGGACATCGACTGGGAAAGGTGACCCAGACCCTTCGGCTCCTCACTTCTCAGCAGAGATCAAGTAGACAGGTAAGTCACATTGAGGAATGTTGAGAGCCACAGCCGAAGGGCCCCAGCAAACTTCCAGCTGCCAGCAAACTTCCAGCTGCCGGCTGATGACTGGCTCACAGTGGCCCAGCAACATCTAGCTGATTGGCTCCTCTGTGGTGATGCTCATTGGAGATGCTCATTGAGCTGTTTCCCCGCCCTTTCAGACTGCCAGCTGATGATTGGCTCACAACGGCCCCAGCAACATCTAGCTGATTGGCTCCTCTGCGGTGATGCTCATTGGGCTGTTTCCCTGCCCTTTCAGACCACGGAGCTGCTCATTGGGGGACTTTTTTGGCTCCGCCCATGCGACCCAGCCAATTGGCCTCAAGAGCAGGAGGATTGTGGGAGGTGGAGAGGCGTGTGTTGGTGGGAGAGGCTTGTGGGAAGCTGGTGATGGCAGTTGGGCTCTGAGGGTTTTTCCTGAGGAGCTGTTTTGTTTGGCCTGTGTGGTTCTAAAAATAAAGTTCGTTTCTTTTGACAAGTGGCTCTTGAGTTGTGCCCAGCCAGACTGCGGCAGAGGAAGTCATAATTTGGACTAATATTGTTTAAAAGAACGCCTCCTCAGCCCAGGGAAAGGCTTCTCTCTTTGGAGTCCAATTATGAGTGGCCACTCTAGAGGACAGATTCCTTCATGCCCCCCTAGCACCCGGAGGTTTCCAGAGGACATGCAGAGGGAGGCGTGTAGTTCATGAGGACCCCACACACTCTGGGCAGGTCAAGGCTGTAGAAAAAGACATCAGGGAAAGAGAAGGAAAAATCACCCAGGAGGGATGTCCACAGGGTAAACATCATAGTGGTTGCCGCCCTGAGGGAATCGAGGCCACCAAGGATGAGAGTCCATGATAGCATTTGTTCTCTGAAACTTCTGGGTCATCCCTGGATCCTCCATGGCCATAGGAACATCTAGTGTTTATGTTGTCAGGCCACCAATCCAGGAAAATGCCTTCTCTGGACTGCCACAAAGGTGGTTAGCATTGCATGTCCACAGGCACCGAACAGGCCAGGAGTAGCCCAGGAGGATGGCCAAAACCTTGCCTTTCTTCATGAGATCACCAATAGTTGCAATCTCAGGGCTCCCTCCTAGCTTGTATGGAATAGGACAAAGCAAAAAGTATGGTTTCTATATCACAGTAGCAAAGAAACTCAATGGCTAGATGATGAACCTTGTTGGGAGATGGAGAAGAGCAACGTTCCTCACCAGGTGAACAATGGAACATAGGGGCCATGGCTGCTGGAAAACCAGTGGCTATTGCTGGATCCCTGGGCTCTCCCTTTACCAGCGTATGCCCTTCATGGTGACATTGGTGCTAGCAACAAATATTTCGGAGACTAGGCAAGAATGTGTGACTTGCTTTGTGAACGAAAGGCAACAGAAGTTCCTTATGTTACCCCCAGGTGAAAGTTTTTAAAAGACAGTTTGTACATGTCCTTCTTGATGCCCTGGGACCCAGCTACTCTCCTTGTTATGAACTGCATTATCAACTTGAGACTGCTATGAGCATGATGAGGAACAGATGCCCCCAGCATTGACTTAAGATGTATTTGAATCCTGAGGGAGAGAGAGTTTTAAGTTCTTGAATTTTTAGTGTTGTTTGTTATGGCAGCACGATCTCTCCTATCCTGACCAATATACCACATCTCTGCTTGAAGATCTTTAGTGGTTTCTGTCACAGCCATAATGCAATTTCAGATCCTTGCCACGGTCTACAAGATTTGACCTGCCTTCCAAACTCATCCTCCCTGGTCTTGCCTTGCTCACTTTTTTCCAGCCACACAGTCTTTCTGTTCTTCAAATATAACAAGCTCATTCCTGTCCCAAAGTCTGGCAATTGATATTCTCTCTTTCTGGAATAATTTCCTTTCTGACACTCAATCACAAGTGGCTCTAGATGCACTTAGATGCTAGTTTCTTCAGAGGGACCTTTGCTAACTATGTGTAAAGTGGTACAGCTACTCTCTATCCTATTAACCTCTTTTTTTGTTGTTTTTCCTTCTAATCCTTTATAACTTTTTGAGATCCCTTAGCCTTTGGTTAATGTCTGTTTTCTTCTCTAGAATATAAGAAAGAAATGTTATCTGTTTCCAGCACCTAGAACGGGGCTGGCCTATTGCAAGAATTCAGAAGATATTTCATAAGTGAATGGCTACATATGCAAATGAGTGGAATTTGTTGCCTGGTGGACAAGATCCAAAGGAGAAACTAAAAGAATGGCATTCATTTTTCCAAACAGAAAAACTCGTCCCCACATCCAGCAATGCTAACCTTACCTAGTTCCTGGCAGAGGGACTCGGCTTTGATTTGGAGCCTTGACCATTTCCTCCCAGAGTTAGGCAGTAGACTCACTGTGATAAATGGCCCCAGCTCCTTGCTGCGTTTAATGGCAAACCCTGATCCAAGTAGAACTGCAGCCAGGTGGCTCCTGGGAGCCCTGGAATATGACTTCCAGGGAGACAACAAAACCTGGACAAGCTAACGCCATTCCAGATACATTAACTCGTAATCCCCAGGAAGTGCACGCTGCCCACGAAGGAAGAGGACGCTCCCCTCTCCACCAGCACTAATAACCATGGTTAATCCTCATCCCCATAAAAGGCTCTCGCTCATGCGTCTGGAGAAGCTTCATCAATGTCAGCACAAGGGGCCCAATGCAGACACAGACAAGGGCAGCCAGCCTTGGTGGTTTATGCAAAACTTTTGTTGGGGGCTCAGAGCATCCCCAAGCAGCCACCCAACCCAGCTCACCTGCCTGCTCTCCATGTCCAAAGAAAGACAACTGTCGCTGCAGCCAGGATTTCAGCAGCATGCCTTTATTCCCAGTAGGGATGCAGGAGGCTGGGTCTCTGCCTCTATAGTGAGGAGGACGGACGGGGGCTCCCATGCGTTTGAATCATGTTGACAGCCCAAGATCCCATACAGCCAACTGGGCTGGATTAACCTTCCAAGCGCTCTCGGCTGAAGCTCCTCCTGCTGCCCCACCCCTCCTTTGTCTCCTGCTCTGTTCCCTCCTCAGGCTTCTGATGGAGAGTTCTCCAAGTCTTGGGACTCAGCCTTCTGCTGTTTGCCCCTGACCTTTCATGATGATGGTGCTGGGTTAGGGAGCTCCTCCCCGCTCCCTGATCTACCATCCCTCCTTTTGTAATGATGTCTAAATTCCCCCTTTCCTCTCGGCTATGTTGGGAGGTTTTCAAACCAATGTTTTTCAAATAGTAATCCGTGGACCAGCATCCATTTGTGGTATAAGAAAAAAAATAAGTTTTTTTTTAAATAAAGGTAATTATGTTTACTGTAAAAGATTATCTATTATGAGATGTGTCCTTTATTTGGTAAGATTTTTTTTTTTTTTGGTCCTCCCAGAGCCAAAATAGAGATGGTACCTATTTCTTTTTTTCCATGTACTCCCCTAGTCAAATAAAACGTTAGCAGCCCCAAATTGGAAACAAAGTTGGTCCCAGTTTTCATAGTGTTTTTCCTCTGTGATGTCCAGAAACCTGAGAAGCTCAGGCTGTAGCATCTTCCCACCTGCCTGTCCTGTTTCTGCCTGGTGCCCGTCATGCGGAAACCGTCATTGTCACCCTCCCTGGGTGCCTCATCCCACAGGCCAGCTCTCCCCTCTCCTCTGGCCTCACTCCATGCACCGCTACCCTCCCGACTGTGGGATCTCCAGCTGGAACCATCTGGGACCCTGCCCTCCTTCAACGGACTGCATTCATTTGTTCCTCCACCTCTTTGGGCTCCCGTGAGTCAGGGCCTGTCACCTTACCCTAAAACCGGAGCGAAGCCTTCAGCTGCATGAGCTGGTGTGTGTTTCCACCACCCACAAGCCAACGTGCTAGTCTTGTTCACACATCTTTAGGATAGAAGTTACAGACTAGAGACCTCAGGGCTGTGGCCAACAAGGAAACACATTAAGCACACAGGGTCTGAGAACTTTTTCTCCTCTTTTTTTTTTCCAGGCAATATTTACATATGTAAATACTAGAAGGTGCTGTGGTGTGGATTAGTGCCTAGTGGCCCACTTATTACAAGCCTGGTCACCAGTCTCTGCTGCTGTTGGGAGGTGGTGGAACCTGCTATTGGAAGGTGGAATCAGTGGGAAGAAGTGAGGGCGCTGGGGGCAGGCCCTTGAAGTGGATATTTGGACCCCAGCCTCTTCTTCTCCTCTCATTTTTTTTTTTTTTGCTTCCTGGCCACCGTAAAATGAGCAGCTTCCTCCACCACATGCTCCCAATGATGTGTTGATTCACCACAGGTCCAAAGCAACGGGGCCAACTGACCATGAAGTGAAACTTCCAAAACTAAGAGCCAAAATAAACCTTACCTCTTTTAACTGGATTACCTCAGGTATTTTGTCGTAGCATTGGAAAGTGGACTAAAGGCAATGCCGGGTGGGCATTCTTACATATCCATCTGGAGCTAGGATCCCCCTTGTCAATGGTTGGCCCTCTCCAGTTGGCTCAGATCCTCCTTCTCCCTGTTATCTTACACTTGACCTGCTCCATTCAGTAAGATTCCCTACATACCTGAAGGCCACAGCTGAGCATCCTCTGTGGGTTTGTGACTCAGTAATGGATCTGTGCAATGGGCATGTGATCTTTGTTTCTGGAAGGCAAAGAGATAAAATAAGAAGCAGGCATTTTTTTTTTTTAAATGCGTGGAGCTCCTTAGAGAGCAGGTAACATAAGAATTCAAGGTGTTATTATTAGAGAGTAAGAAATTTTGTTCTATGCTAATTAAACTCACACCTTACCTCTTACACACAGGAAGAGGCAGCCTGACAGCCTGACATGTTACAGAGCAGGAAGAGTTCTGCATGCGAGCAGGAGACAGGCCGCCTCTGCCGCCGCTCGCTCGGGGCCGTGATGTGTGTGTAAATCTGCCTTCCTGCCCGCTCCTACCTCTCCTGCAACCCGGGACTCCGACATTTGCAAGAGAGGCAGCGGATGGAGCCTTGGGCTCTGCACAGAACATTGACGGTTCTGGACGCGTGTTAAAAAGTTGTCAGGCTGAGGTCAGGCAGGTGAAGATTTAGTAAGGCAGCCCACAAAGTTTCCCCACCGCCGGGTTGCCACCACTTACGGAAACGCCTGCAGGACGCACGCGGAAAAACAGATATTTCTCTTGCCATGGCTTTAGCACCCCTGTGGGAATGCGAGCATTAAGTCTTCCTCTGCTTCCAGGAGGCTGCTGTCAGGGCAGGCTCCCAAAGACTGGGTCGGGGGCCCAAGGAGGCAGAGTGGGCGCCGGCTCTATTGATCCGGTGGCACTAAGGTAAGGGACAATTGTGGGAGAAAGTGCCATTTTTTTTTTAAAAGAAATTCTCCTTTTTATTCTAGGGCCAAAGAAGAGACTATCCATGGAAGGTAATGGAGCTGTCACGGAGGAGAGAGAAGTGGAAATTCACGGTTCTCTTGTGAGGCAAAGACATCTGTGTTATTGCACCCTAAGCCAATAGTTTTTAAAACAAAGTCATAAAACAAGCTACTGTATATAAGAGAGGTGGAAGCTAGGCAGGGCTCCCCTCTATTCTGTGGGGGGTTTCTGAAAAAGAAATAACCTTAAAAAAAAAAGAGTAGCAGAATAAGGAGGCCACAGATCTCTAGGGGTGGCGGTGGGAGCAGAGAGGGGCAGAGCACTTGGGCCTGGCTTCTGCCTTCCAAAAAGAAGGACCCCCCTTAGTACTATAGGATACAAGGTTCACAGGGACGTGGACAGTGAGGAACAGGACAGAGGTCAGGCTCTGGACCTCCTTCAGCACAAGTCCCGGAGAGAGTCAGAACTGTGATCACCGTGAAAATCTGCACACACACACACACACACACACACACACACACACACACGCACGCACACGCACCCGTCTGTAAGCACACTCAGCTTTCACAAACGTCCACCATTCCACTCCCAGAACCCCCTGGGAAGCAGGTCAGATGGAATCATCGCCCTCATTTTCCAGACAAGGAATATGACAGTGTGGAGGGACACTGTCATTAGCCCATGTCACAGAGCAGGTCTTCTGATCTCAAATTCAGTGACCACCCCACCCTTTTATAGCACATTCTTTCTCTTTCTTTTCTCTTAATATAGATATGTCTGTCCGCCTCTCACCAGGGCAGGGCTTTTTGTACCGATTCATGGAAAACCTGGGGACACTGTAGACCTCGGGGACCTCCTACGAGCATATATACAGCTTTTGGGGAGACCGTCCCAGAAGGCTGGACTTCAGCAATGGAACACTGTCCAGAGGTGAGCTCTTGTCCTCTTTGCTTGCTTTCCCGAGGTATAGTCTGGGACTCAGAATCATGGAGTTTAGAGTGAGAAGGAGCCTTGCTCCAGCCTCATCAACATGAGGATCTGTTCCCAGCCTCTCTGATAAGTGACCATAGGAATCTGTGCCCCAGAGGGTATAGACCTTGTCTTACTCACAGACAGTTCAGAAAGGGAATGGTCACCATTTTGCATCCTGTGTCCCGGCCAGACTTCATGAGTCAGAATGGCACCCAAGTGCAGCCATCCATAGACTTCAGAGTGACCTCCGACCCAACATCTAAAGTGAGCTGAGGGAGCCTCCTTCCAGGAGCAGAAGCTAAGGAAAACGCTGGAGGGCAGAGTTCCCACCGGCAGGCCAGTCTGAGGTCTGGTTGGAGCCAGAGCCATAATGATAAGCCAAAACTCGATGCAAGCTAAAGTTTTAAGGAGGAGATGCTTCGAGGAGAAAGTGCAAGTGGTCGACTCCAGGGCAGAACGCAGGAGACCAGTGGATTGTGGCTGAGTCCCGCCAACAGTGAGTCTCTAAGGTCACTAGAGTGGCCTGACTCCAGCTCGAGTCAGCATAAGAAGGAACAGGGCCACTAAATATTGCTGCAAAGACTGCAGAGACTATGTGTGTGGAGGGGCGGAATTTGGGGGCGCTTTTGCCTCCAGGACCCTGGGCCTCTCCTGGGAGGGTTATGTTTGAGCCCGTTCTGACGGAGCAACTTTTGGTGGGGACTGTCTCTTTTAGGGTTCAGTACTCCCCTTCTGTAAAATAGAATAGCAACACCAGCTCCTGTATCCCCTCAAGGTGGTCAGAAGAAAAGAGGAGATTGGGATGAGATGAGACTTTAAAAACAAGCCCCATAAGTTATTATTCTTTATTTTTAAAAAATGTATCTGTTATTTGACCACCAAAGGTGGATTCAACAATTAAGGCAGGCACTCCATGATGGGCACAGAACGTAAGGGGTAAGGTTTATGTCTGGCACCAGAACAAGTAACGTGGTGGACACTGTGCTCCCCCACCTTGATGTCACTGTGTGCCATACCTCCATTCCCCAGGTGCAGTGGGTGAGGGTGCCTCTTCTGTGCAGCAGTACCTCTGCCAGTGGGAGCTGCTACCCTGGGTAGCTATTCCCCTGTACACCCTCCTAAGGTAGCACGTAGTCAGTGGCCCACTGATACAAAAGGCTCACACTGTTTTAGTTAATCCTGTGTTTCTGTGACCAGAACATTCAACAAGAACAACTTAAAGGAGGAAAAGTTTATATTGACTCATGGCTTCAGAAGTCTTAGTCCACAGATGGTCAACTTCCCTGCCCTGGGCCCAAGATGAGGCACCTTGGTGGCTTCATGGTGGAATGATGTGGCAGAGGAGAACAGTTCAAGACATGGCAATCACGAAGCAGAAAGAGCTTTGGTTACCAGGGACAAAATATAAACCACAGAGCACAACTCCAGTGGCCTACCTCCTTCAGCCACAGCCTACCTGCTTTCAGTTACTGCCCAATTTATCAATCTCATAGTCTCCATCACCCACAAGCTTTGTCTCAGAACACACCTTGAAGAGTCACGTCACAGGACTCCCTGGGGCAGGTTCTGCTCCTAGGGAAATGCCAATTTATGGCAGCAGGGGGCAAAGGACTGAGAGTGTGGATTGTCACCTGGCAGTGTCCTCCTTATAACTCAGCCACTTCTCCAGGGGACAGGGTAGAGGAACTTGGAAATAGACTGCCCTACATTTGCAAGCCCACATCTTATTGAGGAGCTAAGGAGTGCCCTTGGCATTAGCACATAATGAAGGAAGGAAAGCCGGATGAGCAGAGAGGGAGGTAGAATTGGGATGGAGTCAAGCCAGATCCTAGGGTCAAGCTCCCAGGGATCTCTGGAGGTGTACTACAGACCAAATGTGTCCCCCTACAACATGGTGGTATTCAGAGTTGGAGCCTTTGGGATGTAAATACATCTAGAGGGTGGAGCTTTCATAATGAGATGGTGTCCTTATGAACAGGGACCCCAGCGAGTTCCCTCCAGCCTTCAACCATGTTGGGATACAGTGAGAAGACAGTCACCTCTAAATCAGGGTAGCCGTTCTTGACGGGCACGGAATCTGCCAGAGTCTTGAACTTCCCAGGATCCAGAACTGTGAAAAATACATTCCTGTTTCTTGCAAGCCCACCCCCCGGTCTACGTATCTGTGTTATGACAACTCAAACCTATTCAGACTAACGGGGATGGACCTGTGGAATTGTCCTGCCTTGGTACTTCCACTGTAGCAGGAAGGTGCAGGCGGGCTGCCCCTGGGGAGGGGTCCGAGTTTGGGGGGGGCAGCTCTTGGGGTGATCAAGAGGAATTCAGCTGACAGCTGTGTGCTGCCAGTCTTCCCTGAAGTTGCAGGAATGTGTCTCTTGGTCCTAGAGGGGTCCCCTGCTTGCCATATCCTTCCATTCTGGGCAAAGCAGGGCTTTCCTTCAGAGTTAAGTCCCCTCAAGTACAGAGGATTCAGAGTTTGTTTGTTTTTAAAACAACGTTTTCAGGACACTGCTTGGCACCCAGACCATGCAGGGGAGTCAGTCAGGTTGGGCCTTTTCTCATGGGGAGATCTTCCCGTGCATGGGGGGGGGCTCATTCCTGGCCACACTGACTCTAAGTCTGCAGGGGTATGCAGACCATTCTGCCCACCTGCTTCTCAGCCAGGAGCCCTCATTGAAATGCGCCCAAGGGATCCCAGGCAGCAGGTGACCAGCGGTTCCCCAGCTCCGGTGCTGCAGATGTTTTTCTAGTAGTTTTTTCTCATTTCCTACCTGAGGGGGCTTCTCCTGTACCTTTTTAAGCAGGTGGATATTCTGAACAGTGTGAAGAAAAAAAAAAAGAAGAAGAGGATTCAATGTATATTAGTAACATTTAATTGGCCTTGGATTACTTATTAAGTGACGATTATCCCTATGATGTCTGTCACAGATGAGCGACTACATACTGTCCATGGTTGATGGGCCTGAAGTTCTCCACCGAGTGTCACAAATTCCCATTATGTCCCCAGCGCTGGGCTTTGCATTTGGAGTTTGAATAGAGGCAAACGGTCCCCTCCACATGGCCAGATGTTTCCCCATTGACGTGGCCACGAGGCAGTGCTGGGTCAGCCTTCCTTCTGGTAAGTGCAGAGCACTCATTAGCAGACACACCCCGGATGGGTGTTCAGACTGAGGGGAGGGAATCCAGCCACCAAAACTGGGCAGCTCCCCTTCTGGGATGTCATTCTCGGGAAGGACTACAGTCGGCCTGGGTCTTATGGACATGGCACTGAAAGGCCCTTGGAGGTCAGTGTTCACACCCTTCATTTGGTCATTGGGAAAAGGGAGTTCCAGAGAGGAAATGTGGTGTGCCCACGGACCACAGCTGCAGCCCTGAACTTTCACGCTACACTGGAGGATGCCCAAGGTGCAGAAGCCTGGACTCCCACGAGACGAAGAAATCCTTCTCAGCCAAATAGCTCAGAGTCCTCTTTCCCTCCCATGTACCCTCTCCAATGATGCCCTTTCCATAGATGCTGGAGATCCCAGGAATAACTGCCAGACCCCCTGTGGTCCCTACTCATCCCCACCCCAAAGGTCAATGTGATACGTGGACTGATGGACACTCAAGTCCTACCATCTCATCTTTCCATTTTTTTTTAAATGTGGAATTCATCATTATCTTTTAAATATGGATGATATCTTCAACACAAGTCACTGATTGTAGCACAAATGAGTTTTCCAATGGGAACATAAGTTGGGGGAGGAGTGGGACTCAAGGGGAAACCCAAGAAATCCCAGCCTGAGAGAACTAACTGGCCAAGGAAGGAGGTTTGCAGGCCCACCTAGGAGGGAAGAGGGCGGGCAAGGAGGGAATGGAAAGTGAGCAACCTCAGGGGACTCCTGCCACCTGTGGGGTGACAGGAAGGGAAAACGGAGGCCACTGAAGCATCCCAGGCCCCTTCTACCCACCTAGTGTCTGGTAGAACTGAAACTCAGAGCTTTGGGACAAGAGCAACCCAAACAGATTTGCAAACTGAGTGTACACAAAACTCCAAGACAATTCAATTTAAATAACAAATATTAAAAACCAACGCAGTTTAAATAACACTATTGATTCAGCAAGATTGATTTGTCCCATTCTAAAGTAGAAGGCCATTGTCGGTGTTGGAGTGGCAGGAAGTACCCCTGAGCATGCCGTATCGTGGGCCCTGGGACCATCCGTCCTCCCCTAACACAGGGCCCACTGTGCGCCAGGCAGCCCATCCTTGGAAGGAACGCCTCCCTACTCAGTCTCTCAGTTCTTCCCCTTAGTCCACAACAACTACAACTGGATTATTTCGCCAAATGGACCGAATCATAAAATGAAACCTGGACTCTGACATCACATAGTGGCACTCAGAGGGTCTCGTCTATTTTGCGTAAGCAAAACCGATTACACAATTCACCAATAGTAAACACTTATGATCTCACGGGTAAAAGCTGAGACGTAAAGATCAATCCAAAGTTCCCTTGGATCGCTATTATTAACTTCAGCGCATCCGAGTACCAGGTGGTCAGAACAAGAGCACGTGGTACAGGGTTATACACACGGATTTCCAGAGCCCATGGCCTGGGGTGGTGGCCTGGGGTGTGTGTGTTTCTGCCTCTTTGTGCTGTGTGAACTTGAGCAAGTGACGTGACCTCTCTATGCTTTAATTTCCTCCTCTGTAAAATGAAGATCAGGTGGTAACTTCCCCCATAGGATTATGATGAGCATCACAGACATATTAATATATACAAAGTATTTAGAACAGTGTCTAGCACAACGTGAGCACTGTATGATATTAACAAGTGTTATTCGCAGGTTGATGTGGCTCGTTCTAGATCATTTGTGTGCATATACTAACATGTAAATATATTCAGTATGTTTTGTTGGTTTTAAAAAAATATTAAGGTAAAACTATGCTTCCAGGAATCATCCTGCATCTAGCCTTTACTCTAAGTACCCTACGATCTTCAGCATTTCCTCCCCAGCACACTCCTAAACACAGGCCAACAGGATCTTAAGTAGCATTTATAGACACATAGAATGGACAGAAAAAGTCATGCTGCCTTGTTCCACTAATCAGTCAGTCCACTGGCCAGTTGGTTCACTTCAGAGCACAATGTTGCAAAAGTCCCATATGCTGTCCCTGTTCCTCTAAAGACAGCAGGTGCCTATGACATCACAAAATAGCTCCAATACTACAGGCATTGAACTTTCCTTAGCTTAAGCTCATTTCAGATGCACCAAGGTACAGAAAAATGAGGAGCAAACTTAGCCCATTACTGTGTGTGTGTGTGTGTGTGTGTGTGTGTGTGTATTCACGTGCACTGTGTCACATTGCAATTGCTCTAGCTCATGCATGAGGACACGTGTACATTGCACTGTGGGGGCAGAGCCACCTACAGTGGTGACTGCTCCTTGTTCTCATGTCTAAAAATGCCTGGGTTCTTGGCAAATAGCCACCATCTCCACCACTGGAAGCCTGCTGCCCTGAGTTTGCCGCACCTTACCCTACAGGATGACATACCCAAGGACACACGTTTGGAGAATGGCAGGGACAAAAGAGAGCACAGATCCAGCAGCCGAGCAGCTGCTCAGCTTTCCTCCGGAGAAGATGGAGCAGGAAGGACAGTGCAGGCATTTAACTCTGCACTTAGCTGCTTCTCATTAACGAGCTTCTCCAGTGTAAGCCTTCCCAGCAACTCCCCGGCTCCCAGGGCTGTGTCATCCCACCCACAGCAACCTCTGTTAGTCAATAATAACAGCTTATTTAAAAATAGCAGCCTCAACTTGTTTGCTCTGTTATTATCGGTGCCTGGCTTCTATCCCCGGAAGACTCGGGAAAGGTGTGCGACCTTCTTCTTCTGGAGCGTCTCTTACTGAACCTGTTTCCAGATCCGGGGGAAAGACAGGCCCATCTTTAGCAAACACTCACAATGTAATTGCCAAGCAGTTATGGTCCTCGACAGTAAAATACAGCGGTTGGCGGCCCGGTAGGTTCATTAGTCAATAAAGCATTGCCACGTGTTTTATTGAATTGTAACCCTATTTTGCCCCGATGGGGGACCTTGTGGAGCTTCCACCTCCATATAAATCTGAGTGATTCATTTAGCATTCAAAGTCGGGTAAAAAGAGGATTTGGTCCAATTCCAATGCAACCCTGCTCCATTAGCTATCTCTGATTAGCTGCCTTTGCGCCCCTGCCCACCCTCTTGTCAGTGGGGACATTTTGATAAAAGCTCACATCAGAAATAAATCAGGGAATGAATGGCAGGGTGTGCAAGAAAGAGCTCTCCTATTTGCCTCTGGGCCCGTTTATGTATAAACTGACTCTCTTCCCAGAATGCCTGGGAAGGGCTCCCGCCTGGTGGGGACACCAAGTGGCCATCTCGAAGCTGCCTCGCATCCAGCCAGCCAGCCCATTCTAGGTGCCACTGGCACACGGAGAGAGCTTCTTCTCATGTTTCTAACCTCTGACTTGAAATAAACTTGACACGATCTAATTAATGTTAGAACACTGAAACATGTTTCTTCATTTAAGTCATTCATTTGAGGGCTGAAATGTCACCCTGCTACTAAATCTGCCCCTCGAAAGTCGGCAGAACAGTAAAAGCAACAATAATAATAGGGTGTCAGTCAATGTTATCCATTCCATGTCTGTGGAAGTATCACAAATAATTCATTACTTAAAACATCATATCCTATTTGTAAACAGTCTTCTCCTAGGGTTGTGTCTCAGATAATCTGGGCAAGGAAGAAGGGTTAAAAAAATGCTAAGGGGTGAAGATAGAAGATCCATAAATTATTATGAAAATATGGTGAAAAACATCCCTTTTTAGCTTTTGGGAAATGTTAAAGTATAGGACACGTAAAATTTATTAGTAAGAACTTGGGCCTATGACCTAATATTTTTTAATAAGCCAGCAGGAAATATGAGGGAAGTACTAAAAAATTAAGGTGAAGTCAAAACAGGAGACAGGAAGAATGAGGAATGTCAACAACTTAACATCAAGTGTTCACTCTGACCTGCCTGGCCAAGAAGAAGTAAATCGAGCACTATCTTTCTACCCGCTGCTTGTCTGGTTGCTTGTCAGTTGTTTCTAGGGCTTGGACATGGTATCCCCTAATCCCATTTTGAGGTGCTGCTTGGCTTTTTAATTCTAGTGATGGTATGTTAGCTCCTTGAGAGCAGCCTCCGGTGTTCCCATTCACCTCCGCACCCTCCACAGAGGCAGCGAGGAGAGCAGCAGGCAGCAAAGCATCGGCTACAGAAGCCACAGCTGCACGGGTTCTTTCAGATGGTACTCCCGGTCTCCAGATAGCTGACAGTTCCACCAAGTGAATTAGCAGCACACGTGAGCAAAGAGCAGAAGAGCCTTTTTTTTTTTTTTTTTTTTTTCCCTTTCCTTGTCCTATGTACATCGTAAGAAAATTTGTTGCAGTAGCAGCTCAGAGTCCTGGCTTGGAGCAGGTGACAGGCACCCTCCCTTCCAGACCAGGCTCAGGATGGGGGTGTGGTTTTAAGAGGGACATGCAACGTGAGCATGACAGGGGAGACTCAAAGCAGTAGGACTCAGTGAGCTATGTGACCTTCACCAGATTTCAGGGTGTCCGATTCCCAAAAGGGGTGCCCATTGCCCTGCCTGCTGGACTCTGGGAAGCAATCCCTGTTTGCAGGCAGCTGGGGCGAGAGCGGCTCCTTTCTCTCTTTCTTCCTCTCTTCTTCTGCCACATGCAGCCCTGATGCCCATAATTAAAAATCAAGTTCATAATTTAATTTGGGGGGAAGGGGGATCAGTTGGCAAATGCTCATTAAACAATTGGGTCTTTGGAAACGCTATCTTTAGATTTTTTTTAATTGACCTATTATTTTGCTTTCTCTGGCTGCCAGAACCCCCACCGCAAACAAGGAGATGCTCACTACCTGGACTTTCTTTGATGAATAGTTTTAATTAAAAAATTCTGTACCATAAGTATTTTAATGTTACCAACATACCAAAGGTATGCGGTCATAAATTTAAAAACACATTTAAATTAATCTATAAATATGCTGCAAAATTGACAGGGTATATTTAAGCAGGGGGATGTGGCATAGATAGCTAATGATGACAATTAAGAATCGTGTAAAATAAATGAAAATCAATACTTAGAACAGTTTGGCAAAAGGGAAAAAAAGAGAGGAATTGAAACAACATGTAGTTTGTCTATTAGGGGAAAAATTAGTAGCTGCTTGTAGTCTTGAAATATCTGCTATGTGAAGTAAGAGCTGCTTGGTAGCATTGCTTTCTCATTTTCATGGCTCATAAAAAGTCCCTTGGAATCCTTCTGGGGTGACAAGACAGACCTACTTGTGCTAGGTGGTAGGGAGGACTGTATATAGATGCATGACCCATGGATATTTGGCACTGAATGATCTTTTTTTTTTTTTTTTTTTTGCATGTTTAGCACTATGACACATTGTTGGCATGCCCATGCTCCAAGAGGTGGAGTTTGGGGGGGGGGGCGAGACAGTTATCTAACTGTACTATAGGCACTAGGTACTCTCCACTCAAAAGGGCTGGAGGATGCTCAGGGCGCTTCTCTGCATCCCCTTGCAAAAAGCACCATCTGTGAGGAGATGTGTGTGTGTCGCTCCCACTAATTCGCAGAGCACTTTGCTAAGCTGAACCAGGAGATCTGCGCTAACCTTCATTACTACATTCATATTAAAAGACAACTTTGCGTCTTTCAATCATGTATTTCCCTCTAATTAAGGCATATTCACTTTTTTCCCCTAATTAGGTATTCTTTGTTGCATAATGTTTGCTCTAATCTTTCGGAATCTTTCTCAATATCCAGTCATTACAGGCTCCCCTCGAATTCAACCAAAGCATGTTATTTTTTCTGCTAATTATATCCTCATTTACAGATTGGCGCCTCTTCTGATTGGCTCTGTGCACCAGTTGCTATGACTTCATTAGTTGTGTCTCCTGACCCTGTTATTTCTTGTGACAGGACTTGCTCCTTGTGTCCTGTGGCTCCGGATCCCTGGGTCACTTCTCACCAGGGTTGAAATAGTGTCAAACACAGGGGGGTTTAGGGTGCAGGCATCACGGCTGCAGTGGCTAATTACTACACACAGCAATGCTACAAATTACCCCTGCTGGCTGGGCCTTTCTTTCCTCTTTTTTTTTTTTTTTTTAAATGAATGTTTTAAAGGTGTCATTAACAGGTTAGTTTCATTTTTTTAAAAAAATGTGTCTGATTAAAAAAAAAAAAAAAAAGCTAAATGTGTCTCTCTGCCACAGCTCCCACAGAAAGCATCTTTCAAGTTCAAAACCTCAAAACCTTTAGTTTTGAATGGGGCTGTCTCTGTGTGAGGAGAGAATTCCAGCTGCAGCTTAGTCATCGCCAATATCAAAAGAAAAAAAAGAGAGATTGGATTTTAAAAATCAGAAGTGGTGTAGATATCATTTTCTAGTTCGAGGCATATACAAATAAAATAAAACCACATTTTTTTTTTTAAATCATATAAAGCTAACACACGTCAACAACACAAATTGTGATTGTTAAAAAAATGACAAGATGAAAATGTCTGGGCCACCAAATTAAAAAAAGAGAGAGAGAGAAAATTTAGCCAATTAGATAAGATAGGTATATTAAAAGATAATTAAAATGAATGAATTACATTTGAGTACTGATGCTATCTTTTTAATAAGCAGAAGGAGGTAACCAGACATGAAAATTGGGGGTACCCAGGGCAAAGAGCGTGTTGTGATCCCTACCTTTGGATTCTAGGCCATGGGAATAACCCAGTTTTCTGAAATAAGAGACCGGGAAGAATCAAGCCTGCAGAGTTTAAATGCAAGTTAGTTAATATGAAAAATGCTGTATCTAGTTGTTTGCAAAATTACTTTTGTTGATTAAAAGGCTCTTCAGAACTTCCGGCTGGTGAAAGGGTTTTAAATTGTCTAATGCTGATTGTGATTGCTATGCAGAAAAAAGGCAGCGCAAAGCAAACCATTATATCACTGAATCTTTGTTAAGCAGGCCTTGAAAGTGTCTGACAGCATAATTAATCTTGTGATATGAACAAAGAAACCAACTCAATAGTATTGAAGATGCTTATTAAAAATACTAAATACCTTTTTCCACTTAAAAACCTTTTGAAACAGTGTGGGAAGTGGCATTACCTTTTTGTTTTTGCAGCGTTTTCAACTAAAATTGATACTAGGGTCTACAGCAAAGCCGTAGAACTGTGGACAACAATAAGAATTCGTTAGGGGGAAAAAAAAAAAACAACGTGATCCCAACCAAGAACACCGGCTAGGCCCGCTGACCTGGCAGCTGCAGGCTCTGCCTACACCCTTTGTGGCAATCCTACTTGCCAAAGTTTAGGTGGAAAAAACTAAGCCATCCAGGGCCTTCCTAGAAATTGCCCTCTCTATTGAGAGATCTCTCAAGTGAGATCTGCACCTACAACCTTTTATGATTCCAAAGAGCTTCCTGGGCTCAGGGCGTTTTTGAATTATCTGGGGTTCTTGTTTGTTAGGGTAGGGTTTAAAGTCCAGCTCTTTAAGGTTTCCTGGTTCCCCTGGGGGAATTCAGCCATACCCAAATGCTGGGGCAATAACTGAGACCCCCAGTGAGCTTTGGCACTATTTCTAACCTGTGCTCAAAGTGGTGAGTGGGACAATGATGAGTCCGCTGTCCTCCAGGCTGTCATTGGGGGAAGGAGGAGCAGACTTGAGGACACAAGTCTTTCCCTTTATTGGTTAGAATTTTTATCTGGGATGGTGACAAAAGAGAGCCTTGGTATGTGACACATTTGCAGTCGGCAACTCGAGTTAACGAAAAGCCATATCATGCAGCCACCCCAGTGTATCAGCAATTTCTTTAGTTCACATATCTGTGGGTTGACTTGGGGGTTGGCTGATCTTGGCTGGGTGGGTGCCTGCGTCTGCAAATCAGCTGGACCCAGAATCTGGGCTGGACTGCACTGGGGTAGCTCATCTCTGATCCTCGCCTCCCTAGGCATGTTCTTCTTCTCACTGTGATGGCAGAAACACAAGAAAGCCAGTGGAAACACAGGAGGGCTCCTAAGGCCTTGTCAGTGTCACAGGATTGAGGAAACATAGTCCTTGAAACAGAAATATTTGGGAAGCAGGTCACAGAAAGGACCAAAAGACACAATAGGCACATGTATGTCTCACATCCTGCACTCTTTGGTCAAGAAAAGTTCTGACAGTTACAATTCACACTCTTTGGTAAACTAAGAATAACAGGCAATTTTTGTTTTTTCCTTGGTATTGAGGAAAGAAAATTAGAATGCAGCATGTGCTGTCCCTAAAGCCAGCAATGGTCAAAAAAGAAGGTGAAGTGCCAAGCGGTCATTAGCAGGTGAAATGATAATGCACCACACAAACATACTAGCAGAAAATTCCAAATCTTCAGAAGAATCATTTTCACCAACAAGAAAGAACTTTATTCATCCATTATATCCCAATAAAGATGGTGGGAGGAGCTCCGAAAGGCAGCTGGATGGAAGCCTGGTGTGGTGGTGCATGCCTGTCATCTTACTGGTTCAGGAGCTAAAACAGGAAGATCGCAAGTTCAAAGCCAGCTTCAACAACTTAGAGAGACTCTGAGCAACTTAGTGAGACCCTGTCCCTAAATAAAATATAAAAAGGCTGGGAGTGTGGCTCAGTGGTTAAGCTTCTCTGGGCTCAATTTCTAGTACGAAAAAAAAAGATGGCTGAATGATGCATGAAACAAAAAAACCAATAATGTCTCTTTTTACCAACTAGGAAAAATAACTTTAAAAATATGACACCATTCACAACAGCAATAATATGTAAAGCACAAAGAAATAATACTTTGAAAACTCTGATGGCATAACTTAACATGATAAGCATGGCAGCTCTCTTCTACTTACTCCAAAAATTCAATCCAAATGAAAGGTCCAGCTGGAATTTTTAGAAAATTGAAAAATTTACTCTAAAATTTAAATTTTCCTTTAAAATTGTTCTAAAATTAGGTGAAGTCAATATATATAAAAATCACCAGTTTGATACTAAAAAAGGAGATTAAAGAGGGAAGAATCGCTGTACCAAATATAAAGTCATATTACAAACTCACAGTGATATAAATGGTGTGGTACTGGCAAAGGGAGGATAAATCAGTAGACACACAGAAATGCAAGACTAAGGAGAAAGGCCAAATGTGTTTTGGGAGAAAACTGGATCACTCATCACTCTTTGGAGGAATATAAAACAAAATCTCCGCTTAATGGCACATTCAAAGTGGATGCTTAAGGGGTTCAAATATGAAAACTCTGAATGTTTAAAACACGCAATTTTCAGAAGAAAATGAAATATCTTTGTGACTTTGAGAGCAGGGAATACTTTCTAAATAGAACTTGAGAAACTCAAATGATGGGCAAAAACCAATCTGACAGATTCAATCACCTGAAAATTAAGTCTTTTGGTTCAGTAAAGGACACCTTGGATAAAGATAATAAGCCCAAACTGAAGAGGGCTAATACCTAGACAGTCACCCCAAGAGGAAAATGACCAAATGATATGTTTACAGGCCACTTAGAAGAGAAGACTCCAAAAGGTCATAAATGTACAGAAAGAGACTAAAAAAAAAATAATAATAATTAGCCACCAGAGAAATGAAAATTAAAACAAAAAAAGACACCATTTCATACCCAATACATTTGCAAAAATAAAAATGGGCTTCTAGAAAATTCCTAGTGTTTTCAGGGAAGAGGAATTAGTGGACACTTTTGCTGGGCTTGGCGTCGTATTGTTGGTGCATCAACACTACTGAGTCAAACCAAAGGCACAGCCCATCTACGACTCAGGTTGGTTCCCTAGAAAACAGTCACTCAGAGTAAGCAGTACATCAGAAAGTTGACTGGGGGGTGTGCTCACAATCAACATTCGGAAGAGTGAAATCTATAGACATTGGGCTGGAATATAGTCTCCACAAGGACCTCAGATATTACACCCTCCTACAGGGAGCCTGGGAGCTGGGGTGGCCCTTCAGAACCATCCACTTGACTCACCAGACACAGGGGCAGGGACCTTGAGCAAGGCAGCTCTCTTCACCCCCATACAGACAACTTTCCCAGTAACTGGGCTCCCTCCATTTGAAAGGCGATGTCTGAGTGTCCCACTATCTCATCTATCACACGCTGTGAGCCAGAAAATCTCTTGAAGATATTTTCACAGAGAACCATAAAGGACACATGGATATTGGTCTAAGAGTAATTATAGAAGAAGGAGTTTGGGGCCTATATGTCCATCCCCTGGAAGATAAATAAAATGTGGAGCTGGACGCAGTGGCACCTGCCTGTAATTGCAGCAGCTCAAGAGGCTGAGGCAGGAGGGTCGCAAGTTCAAAGTCAGCCTCAGCATCTTAGCGAAGCCCTAAGCAACTTAGCAAGACCCTGTCTCAAAATACAATTGAAAAAGGGCTGGGAGTACGGCTCAGTGGTTAAGCATCCCTGGGTTCAATCCCTGATATAAAAAAAATATGTGGAAACATACATCATGAAGTATATGTCTATGACATTTATGTAAACTAAAATGCATGCACACTAACAGTATGTACTTGTCAGGAACACATACTAATGTGTTCAGATAGCAGTAAACGATGGAACTGTTCTTCTATGGGGGAAAGAGAACCAGATTAAAAGATAATCAATTGACAAATCAAAAGAGGGGGTCTTGCAGAGATTTGGTGGTTATAAGAGCCAATAAGCTAGGATTACAATTGACTTCACTCTCTGCATTTGAGTCTCAGAAAAAAACAAAAAAAACCCAGAAGTCACAGCAGTGTCCAAAATTGCTAACCATTATTTAGGTCAGCCTGGGATCATCCCACATACCATGTTTCTTTTTCTTTTTTTTTTTTTTTCACATCTAAAACCCTCATGGAGCTGCAGCCCAGCTGGTATATCTATCTTCCAGGGAAGCAGGACCAGGGTTTCTTTTCCAGATGTTTTGGACTTCGATTTTCATATTTGAATCTAATTAAGGGTTTGTAAAGGGCACAAGGAACAAGTTTCTCCTCTTTCTTCACACTCTGTATTTGGTTGAAAGGGAAGAAATCCAACCATGGAGTTTGAAGATACGTTGCCAATGGAAAGTAGGCAGGGAGAAAAATCAGGGATTAAGAGAGGGAGGAAGAGAGAGAGAGGTGCATGGCCCCAGCAGGGTGGATGCATTCCTGGAAGAAGCAGCAGGGAAAAAGTGAAGTTTTACAATGAGGAGGAGAAACAAAGTTAAAGAGATACTCAAGTATTTTTAAAAACTGTGAAACTGCCAAAGAGAATTTGAGGCAGAAAGTACACAGTCCACATGGGGAAAGGTTTTTTATAGAAAAATCCAGTTTCTAGGATATTCTTATCACAGGGCTAGGAAAGCAGAGAACAGATTCAGAACAATGGCTTTGGAAAACTCTTCATGCCAAGAGATTCCAGCACCCCCCCGCCCCTCTCTCAAAGTCTGGACTTTGGAAAGTAAGAAAATATGTGCATGAAAATGCATTAATAGACAGTCTGGTTCTAGTACTGACAGCCACAGCCACGTTCTGAAGCCTCAGGCAAGTCCTGCCCTTTTTTCAGACGAGGCTTGCCCATCTATAAAACAACAACAAAAAAAGGTCAACATTTTGGGTTTTTGGTTTTTTTTTTTTCCCTTTGAAATTCTAGAAGTTGATGCAAGAGGGTGATGTAAGAAAGTGTTGATACAAATCTCTGCCCCAGCTGCCAGGGAGTGCCACAGGAAAACAGCTGAGTCACATCCTACAAGCATGGGATTCTCTGCTTAACAGGGGGGAAGAGGGGACGGACAAGAGAAAGAGATTGTACAGGAGGAGAAAGAAAACTAATAGTTGTCCATAGTGTGACTGTAGTTTTTACCATCCTCTAAGTTGGCTGTAGTGTAAGCGTCCACCACCCTTGTGTAAACTTTGGGTTTAAATACATACTATGTCTTTAGACACACACGTATATATCATATTATATGGCCTCTTAACGTAAGCCAGCTGTATCATCTGCTACCCAGCTGAAGTATCAACAGTTTATTCCAACCTTGGAGGAAAAAAAAATAAGAAAAACTGGCTCTGATGGACTACTGAACATTGACTTCTCTCTACATGGGCTTTCAACTGGACTCATGTTTTAGTCAGTTTTTGTGTTGCTGAGACCAAACAACCAAAAAAAAGAAAAAAAAAAGAAAAAAAAAACTTAAAGGAGGGGGAGGTTTATTTTGGTATATGGTTTCAGAGGTTCAGTTCATGGTGAGCCAACTCCATTGCTCTGGGCCTTCAGTGAGGCAGAACATGCTGGATACCGCTCAGGACATGGCAGAGAGAGCTCTGCTTTCCAGGGACAAAATACATACCTCAAAGGCACATGTCCAGTGATGAACTTCTTCCAGCTACACCCTACGTACCTTTAGCTACCATGCAGTTAATTCACATTAGTGGATGAATCCACTAACTAGGTTAAGGTTGTCATAGCCCAGTCATTTCATCACTGAACATTCTTGCGTTGTCTTGCACATGAGCTTTTGGAATACACCTCATATCTAAACCAGAACAACTGTTTAAGGGATTTTTTTTTCTAATGGTAATTTTGATCAGACATAATATTTTTTCCCCTATAGGTGTTACTAGGCACATGTCATTACAATTGCCCAAGCATCTGGTTCCCCTTCCTATATATGAGGTCTTCTCCATTTCATAAGACAAAACCCACGTGACACCATAGAAGTCAAAATTATCAGGTACTTTCCATCTTGCCATGTAAATAGGGCACAGGGGCATGCATCTTTGAATTAAACCTTAATGAAGCCATAAAGGGGAGATAGCATGGGCTCCATTCTGCAGAACATAGAGCGGCAATACTGCCCACATCTTATTTCCTGTGGCACCAATAGCATAATGACAACATGGGTGATGGAATGTGAGATCTAGGATGTTGGTAGTATAGGCTATGATATCTGAGCTTCACAGTTGTGACCACGTACCTCTGTGGCACAATTGGGGCAGGATTTCCGATCATATCACTTCCAAATCTGGCTCTATGCTCTTTTTTGGTTATAAAAGTTATTCAAAATCCTTTTAGTAACTTTTCTTGTTTTTAAATTTTTCTTCTTCTGATTTGGTTTCTGATGTTTGAAGCTAGGAGTCCACACAGCATTTAGAACTTAACTTCTTATGCAAGGTGCAATTCTACTTCTTTGATGGTTAGTTTAATTCACCTTTAAAATGTCATCAGTGAAGCCATCTGGATTCGTAGTTTTCATTGTAAGAAGTTGTTTAATTACTTATTGTTGTTGTTCATAACTAGAGCTATTAACATTTCTATTTCATTTACATCTTTGCCTTGTTTTTTGTCTCTTCAAAGTTGTTGAAATTATGTACATTAAGCTCATATTATTCCTTTATTATCTTTGAAATGTCCGTAAGACCTGTGTAAGATTCTCCCTTTTGTTCCTATTATTGTTCATTTGTGTTTCCTCTTTTATCTTGATCAGTCAATCTAAGGGCCAATTGATTTTATTTAAGTTAAACAACTTTTGGTTTCATTGATTTGTTTCTACAGTTTGTATGTTTCTATTTCTATTGATTTCTGCTCATTCTTTTGTCTTTTAATTTGGGTTTAATTTGATCTTCTAGCTTCTGAAGGTGTAAATTTATATTTTTTCAATTTTTTAAAAAAAATAAACACTTATTATACGTTTTCCTCTAAAGAATTATTTTAACTTCATTTGACGAATTTGTTATGCTGTGTTTATATATTCATACAAATTAAACTTTTTTTGAATTGTTTCTTGTGGTTTCCTTTTGACCCACGAGATTCCCAGAAACATTTTCCCCAAATATCTGGGTATTTTAAAAATGTCTTTGTGATCATTGATTTCCAAGATAATAGAAATATACCCTTTATGATTTCAATTCTTTAAATGCAATCACTCTTTTAATGGTTCGGTATATTGTCTACCATGGTAAATGTTCTATATGTATTGCAAAGAAAATATATTTTGTTGATTGCTGTGATTTGGATCTGCTGGGTCTCCCAAAGTCTCATGTGCTCCGAGGTAGTGTTTTTGGGAAGTGATTAAATTATAAGGACCCTGACCTTATCCATTATTAGCTGGATGGACTACTGGGAGGTAGGACCTAGGTGGAGGCAGAGGGTCACTGGGAGTGCCCTGGAAGAGTTTACTTTTCCCCTGACCCTTTTCTCTTTTGCTCTCTGCTTCTAGACTAGCATGAGCAGAGCAACTTCTCTCCACCATGCCCTTCCGCCATGTTTTATCTCAGGCCCAGATCGATGCAGTTGGGCAAGTGTAAATTGAGAGGTGCCTCTGAAACCACAAGGCAAAATACATTTTTCCTCCTCTAAGTTGTTTTTGTTAGATATTTTGGTCACTGAAATGCAAAACTAATGAACATACTAATTTGGCGTGTAATGTTCAACAAATGTCAGTTAGGTTCCATTGATTGAATCAGGATTTGATGCATCTTATAGATTTTGTATTTCTTCTATCAATTACTAAGAGGAAAGAGTTGAAATCTTGAACTAGTTTGTGTCTTCCTCCCCTTTTATTTTTGCCGTATTATATTTACAAACTTTGAAGATTTATTTTTGGTGCATACATGTTTAAATTTTTGTTTTTCTTTTTTTTTTAAATTTGAGCATTATATATATATCCTTATGAAACAACTCTTTTTATCTCTGGTAATAGCCCTGTACTGATGTCTACTTTTCATAGTGACAGCAATCTTCTCATAATTAGTTCTTACATAAAAATTTTTTTCTTTGCTTTTCTTTTAAGCTACTTGTGTATTTATTTTTAAAGTAGGTTTCTTATAGTTGAGTGTTCATCTTTGGTATTCTGGATATCATCATCAACATCATCATCAAATAATAATAATGGAATTACAAGGATAACTTGGAATTTCTTAACATTATTATGTACTTTTTATAACATTTTCTTGCTAAAGCACATAATTATAACACAGATATTTTCCCATAGCATATAGAAATTATCTCTGCCTGACATAGATGTTTGACTGTAGAACATATTTTTTAAAAGGAATATTTCACCATGGGCCTTTCTCTAGTTTAGATTTTAGATCAGTTTCTCATCTTAGAGTACTCCACAGGCACATATTTACAACATGGCAACAGCGAGGATTAAGACTAAGTGATTAGATTTATGGTTGCTTCTCCCCAATCTGCTCCTTCCTTGGTTCCTATAAATGTTTATCTTAACCTTAGACTCTGCATGTTCACGTTTCCTGCTCTTACTTTTCATCTAACATCAGTAGATTCCTTAAAACCAGTAATGTCCCTGTATTTATTGTCAAACTTTAATTTGCACCCATGATTTGTACTTTTCCTATTTTCCTAATTTCTTATCTGAAATATATATTTTTTTCCAAAACATAGGAAAGGAATTTCCACATGAAAATATTACTAAGTGTTTGGGTCTTGCTTCTTCATCAAGTCTGATAATCATGACCTTTAAATTGGTATGTTAGACTATTAACATTTCATATTATTATTAATATAGTCTTATTATTTATCTTATATTTCTCACATTGGTTCCTTCATTTTTTTACCCTCTTTCCTGTTTTCTTTTGAATCAAATAACTATTTTTTTACTATTCTATTTTATTTCTACCTTGAGCTTATTGGGTATACTGTTTTATTCCTCTTTTGGTAATTGCTTATAGTTTGCCATGTGTTTTTACCTTCTTATAGGATGATATCAAGGACTATTATGCCCCTTCATGTGTAATATGAGAATCTTAGAATAATAGCTTCCATTTTTCCCCTTTGTGTAATTGCTCAGACATTTAAATTCTGTAGATACTTTGAACTACACAACTATCTACATCTAAGTCTATATATCTACATCTCTATCTTTATATTTAAAAAGTTCTCACATAGGCAAATTTTTTTAAAATTTTATGATTATTCACTTATTTACCATTTCTGGTTCTATATCACTTATTGTATCTGAGCTTCCATTTGGTCTACCTAAAATACTTTGCACATACTGTTGCCTCCGCTGAAAGGCTCTTCTTAGCTACCTGGAGGGCCAGTTCCCTCTCTATATCTTTTGCTCAGATGTCAGTCTATATGAAGTCCTTTAGCCTTGTATTTAATATTGCAGTGTTCTGTCCCCTGTGACACTCTCTGTAATTCCTCATTGATTTAATTTTCTTGTAGCACTTTATACATTCTTACCTGTCTGGTAGGTTTTTATCTGACTCCTTACAGATTGAATGTAAACTCCGTGAGAGCAGGTAATTTTGTTAACTGATGTGTCTACGTGCTTGTGTGAGCACGTTCATCCCTAGTGCCTGTGGCAGGGCCCAGTGCTTGGTAGAAGACCAGTGGTGGTCCATTTGAATGAATGGATGAGGTTTCTCTCATGTTCTATGAAGAACAGAGATGTTGTTCTCGACCTCTTAGTCTGAATGTACAGTCAGTTGTATAATAAACTCTCACTAATCAACTCATTCTAATCAAGTAGTTAACTAGGGGTGAGTCCAGACCAATGATCTGATCCAGTAATTAACCAGGGCTGAATGTGTTCCTTCAGCTCAACCTCACATTTTCTGAAAACCATCTCAGAAACAGTTAGGCACTGGGACTACAGAAAGAAGAGGATGACATGCTGTTCGAGGATGCTCAGTGTTCCTTAGTCAGAAGTCCGAAAATTTTACCCAAAAGGTACACACAGGTCACTGAAGTGGGATTCATGTGGAAATGACCATCAGAGTTGTAAGGGGGGGTTTACAAAAGATGTTGACAAGAAAAAAAAAATACATTAGGATCTTACCTGCATGGATATGTATCTAACGTGGGATTATTTGACAGTTCAAAGAACACTGTGCGGCTGAGGTTTATGCCTACTGGCCAGAGCCCAGTTCCAAGTCTTCCCAGGGACTGTGAACTTTCCACAACCACTATACACACTTTCCCATGCTCAGCTGACAAAAGAGTGCTTATTCAAAATAAGTTTCTGCAGCTTCAGAAGCATGGGTCCTGGCTCTACAGGTGGCATGAGAAGACCCAGGGAGGAAAGCATATCTTCATGGGTGAAAGAAGTTCTCCTGGCTCCTACTGAGGGTGAATAGGACCGAGCAAGCTCAATAAACTCCCTTAGACAACATCTGGTTTCCAACAGCTGTCTAACTTCCCAGGCTTTGCTCTCTCCACTCAGCCATTGCCAAAATGACATCCTCTGGGTTGAAGGTTAGGTACTGGAGAGGCTTCTGCCAGCAACTCTTGATGTAATCAAGACAGCCATGGACTTGCGCAACTTTAGGATGTGGGATAAAAAGCCTCCTTACTCAGCGCCATTTGTGGGCTGTCTTTCATATGATGAAATAGTCCCATACTTGACTTTGAAGCCAGATTCTTGGGTCAGTTCCCACCTTTTGGGTACCAAACAACTCCGTGGAAATTTTCCCTCCTCCCCCTCTTCCTTACAGACATGTATCCTAATGTCCTTAACTTGTCCCTAATCCAGTAAACAGGGTTTCAGTAACATATAAACATGATTTATGAAAACAAATCTGCTTAGAGAAGCTGTGTCACATAGCTGTAAGCAAAGATGAAAGACCATGATTAACAGGACCCACATCTGCAGGAGGGAGGATGCAACTGGAGTCCCCGCCAGTCTCTACCTCAAAGAGAGCATGCACTAGATTGATAATGAGACTATGTCCACTCTTTACTTCATCCTTCCTGCGTTCTAAGCACTGGGCTGAGTGCTTCCTGTCCACTTGAACCACGCCATCATCTGAAGAGGTGGGCCCTGTTTTCACTTGCATATTACAGGTGAGGAGACTGCGGCTAAGAAAGGATGAGTAGCTTATCCAAGGTCACAGAGCTGGTGCATGAAAGAACTGGGACATTGCCAGTAGGAGTGGTCTAGGATCCACATAGGTGGACAAACCACATAGATGAAAATTAACAAAACAAAACAAAATAACTCTGGGCCTGATATAACTGATTGGAGTGTCTTCATTGATCCAGTTACTTGGGTTATTGCTAATTCTCTATTATGGTTTCTTTACTTAGGCACCACCTGTCTACCACCCAGGGAGGTGGGATCTACCACACTAGATCCATAGGAGCAATAATCAGGAAGCATTTGAGGTAGGGTGGGGTGGGGGAAGAGGAGGATGCAGCCTCCTAGTCAATCCCAATAGGAGAGAATATTCTCTGTGCTCCAAGCTCCTCAAAGGCAGAATCTGTATGTCATTTGGGGAAGTTCTGAGATAATAATCAGAGTCCTTCCCTTCTGGGTCCTCAAACAAATGAGAGGTAGACCCAGGAATCAGGGAGGGATTGAAGTATCAGCCGGCATGGTGGTTCACAGAGCTGCACTGGATTTAGAGCCAACACAAGGTCCCTCTCTTCCTCTGTCAAGTCCCAGGCCACTTACCCAGCCCAGGGCAGAGGCAGCTCTGTACCCCTAGGTGCTGAAGGTGGAGGCAGATACCAGAGCTGCTTGGGAGGCCTTCCTGCCACACGGAACCGGGAGCCAAGAGAAGTCTTGCCCCAGGCTGCCAAAGAGAAACCTACAGAAGACCACAGGGCACAGCAAACCTCCCATAATGTCACCCACACATGGACATCGGACCATCCTCAACATTCTCAGCAGTTAGATCTTCCCTTAGCAAAGAGGGACAGAAGAAAAGAGTGGGAAACTTTCCTCCAGTACTTTCAGAACTGAAGTCACCCTTTGCTAGGTCTTAAAATCCACATGTTGAAATCCCCACCCCACCCCATAGGGTGATGATATTAGGAGGAGGGATCTTTGTGGGGTGATTAGTTTGTGGGGGACACAGCCTTCACAGATGGGACTAGAGACCTTAAAAAGAGGCCCCAGGAAGATCTTCCACCATGCAAGGTCACAGCAAGGAAGTACCTTCTATGAGCCAGAAGACAGGTCTACCACTAGACAACACCTTGATCTTGTACTCCCACTCTCCGGAACCGTGAGAGCTAGGTCTCTGTTGATTACATTCCGCTCAGTTTATGGTATTTTGTTACAGCAGTCAAAATAGACTAAACCGCCATTCCTTTGTCCATCAATGGCATGATGAACGTGAAATAATGATTTCCCACAGCAGGTTTAACCATTGGTCTACGTCAGACCTTCCTATACCCACACTCCTGCTGTGGCGTCTTCATGGGTGGGGTCAATTTCCCTGAGATTGGCTGAATGATTCACTTTTAGCCAATTATATGTGGATGGAAATGACCATGTGCCATCTTGGAGATGAGATCTTCAGTGATACACACATTTCAACAGATCTTCTTGAGTCTCTGAGGAGAACATGGCCAGTTACCTCTCTGGTTCAAAAAGAATGAGAGACAGGCCATGCTAGCCACCGTAAAAACCCCAGCTTGAAGCAGGGCTACCTTACATATCTATTCTAGATCAATTCGACCCCGACCACACTTGCAGATGCACAGGGGATAATATGTGAATGTTCTTTAAGTCCTAATCTTTGGAGTTGTTTTATTCAGCAACAGCTAACTAACTAGTTGATGTACCTTCCAGACTCATTTGTAGACCCCAGGGACTAGTAAATCCCCTGGAATAGCTCAGGTCTCCCTTCAGTATTTGTTGTTTGCATTAATGAATGAAGAGCCTTAGTTTTTAACCCACCCATCATTTTTACCTACTTATCCAAACAGCTCATCAGGCGTTGTCCAACATCACGATATCCATCCAGGCCATTTTGGAGGAACAAAAATAAACAATGAGACAAGACCAGACCTTCCCTTGAAGTGGTCATTAAACATCTAAAGTCCTGGGAGTCTGAGCCTGGGATCACGGGGCCACTTTGGCATCATGTGGGGGCAGCTGACACATCACACAGCACCAGCCTCTGCGCCTCCCACTGGATTCTTAATGGAATGAAATGCGCCAACATGGTCAGGCCCTCACTGGGACTCCGCGCCGATTCCGAATGCAGGGCCACCTCTACCGAGATGTAAGGGTCCAGCCCGAGGCTGCCCATGGAAGACAGATCCACCTTTTCTTCCTATTTTTTTCAGAAGGAAATTTTCCAACACGACGGAGGGAATGCACGCCTTCCCCGACTGACTCGATGCTGTTTCCCAAGAGCAGCGTTCTGGAAGGTGGACCATCAGGTGGAAGAAGTATTCTCCAGAAAGCCGCCTTCCCAAGGGACTGGTGACAGCTTGAGCGTGACGGGGAGTCCTGTTGTATTCCGAGGTGTGAAGGGAAGGCATGAACTGTGCATATGCTGTACCATACAGTTTTGCCTACAAATGCTTGTAGCTTCATTGTAGCTGTGAATGCTCCATTCCTCTCCTCTTCACCCTTGAAGATTCGCGAACATACAGGATTTGAGCTGTGTGAGGCACAGCACTCCCCACATGGTAGGCACGGGAGGATGCAGGTCTGATGGCTTCACCCACGAGGGCAGATGGGCAGGTGTTAGGGAATCTCAGAGCTTGTGGCTAAAGAGTCCGTCCTTCTATGGACATTCCTTTGCACCATGGCACTGTCCAAATTCGGGGTTTCATGAAGGTATTTATTGGTATAGACTACCAAAACCAAATGCATCCTAAAGGAAGTGGACAAACACGATGTGCATCTAGCAGAGGCTACATAAACCGTGGGGCCATCATTTGAACAAAAGGAAACACAAGATTGATGGACCCTCTCTATACCATAGGTTTTTACATTTATATTAGTGATAGTTGTATATGATCTTGGGGTTCACTATTTTAAGGCTGTGCTTACGTAGGCTTAAAGATACCAGCCTAAAAACCCGAATGCGTTCCTGTCTTTGCCAGCTAGGACAAGAAAGCCTTGAAGCCTGACTACAGACTGTGAGAGAAAGAGAGGAAAAAACAGGAGGAGGAGAGAGAGAGAGAGAGAGAGAGAGAGAGAGAGAGAGAGAGAGAGGAGGAGGAAAGGAGGGAGAGTAGGGAGGAGAAAATCTTGTCAAAATCTTTTTAGTGCCTAAAACTAATTCTGTTCATCTTGGATTTGGTGAGCTGGATAATATTCTACGCACGGCTCCTAAATGAATTATTAAATGTCAACTCAAGATGGCTTAACTAAAATCTCCAATTTAATAACCAAAAAGTATCTAAGGTAACAATAACAATTTTATAGGTGCATGTAGAGTTGTCAAGTCAAACCATTATAGACAAGCTTTGGGGGTTTTCACACAATCTCCTTCCACATCTCATCTTCTGTCACTAAATATCCACTCTGGAGAGCATGTTCCATTTCAATAAAGATCACGCCTTTCGTGCGAGCTTCCCTATTCAGATCAAGCCAGCAAACCCTTTTTTTTTTCCCCCCTAAAATATAAAGCTAAACAAGATCTCAGTCACAACCACCAAATCTTTATTAATGCATTCCTTGTGCTACTTCTGAATATTAATAAAAATTAATAATTAATTTTGCCTTTGGCATTGCAAGATATACTAGTTTTAATTAGTGTACTGTACTCCTATACAATTAAAAAATAATTGATGTCCACGCTTATTGGCGGTGTCTGTGATCTTCTTTTCTGTTGTTGTCAACAAATGCCTTAAAAAACAAGTTCAAGAATGTTGCGCTGTCCACTTGATTTACACACCCAAAGTAACAGGCAAATCTTTTATGATGAAACAGAACAGTTTTCTGTTTAAATTATACACAAGTATATTAACTAGAAAGAGAAAATTAAAAGCTGATGGCTACAAGGAATAATGGAAAGTCTATAAAAATGTTTTATCTATCAACAAATTTGCCTGGAAAATATCAATGGCTGGCACCATCTCTCTGCTGAAACACGGAGAGGCCATCTTGGATTTGTTATGTCAATTCCATCAAGCATTTAATTCTGATGTCCTCCTTAATCAGCTTTAGTTATTTAAATTCAGCATATCATGTTACTGTTCTACTACATCATTTTAATTGTGCCATGAACTACTTTATTATAGAATGCTAAAGTATCTCCCTGTGTCTCCTTCTTCCTCCTTCTCTCTTAACAATGCAGACGGTAGAACTCAAGAGAAAACGCCTCTCGTTCAAGGGGTGGGGGGGGGGACTAGCTTTCTTTGAAAATATTTGTATCAAGGATCTGGAGAGGGTGGTGGTTGTCTTAGATGGAAATGATTCAAATCCCACAGCGCATGTGTTTCTGGGTTTTATGTGTTAGAACCGGGATTCTTATTTTTAAGAAATCTCCCTCCACCGACCACAGTTATATCTGTAATACCAAGAGGCGATGTACTAAGAGGAAATAGAGTTAGTAACAACAAAGGGCAAAGAAGAAAGGGTCCATACATGATCTGGATTTTATGATTTACCGCCCCCCCCCCCCCGTCTCATTGGTTAGTAAACATTTTTAAGGCAAAAACTCAAACTGATGCAAATGATTCTTTTCCAGATAAATAATTTAATAGAAATTTTAATTAAAAATGACTATACCAAAGTATCTGTCCTAATAAGGTAATCTCTGGGGCTGTGTGTGTAGCTCAGTGGCAGAGTGCTGGCCTAGCATGCATGAAGCCGCGAGTTCAATTCCCCACACTGCAAAGATTTTTTTTTACAAGTATAATCTTTGGTGTATTTTTCATAAGAGTAGTGCCTTTATGAACTTATCACAGTCTAAAATTATTTTGGTCATGGGCCTGCTCACTTGTTCATCATCCACATCTCCTGCCCGTCTCCTGCAATTGCAGTGAGACCAGGTACACCAATGGTTTTAATCACAATGGCACTTTCAATGCACCACATAATGTCCACCATAAAACTGACATTTAATTGACAGCATGGAATGAATTTGTCAATTCTGGCGCAAAACACATTTTTTTTTTCCTTTCTTGAATCTTTTAAATTTCCTTTTTCCATGCCCATCAAAATGTGCATGGACAAACAAGCTGTGGTATAACCATACCATAGCCTATTACTCAGCGATAAAAACATAAATCCATGAATTACTCATGTACACCATACCATGAATGAATCTCAAAAAGTGTAAGTTGAGCCTAATAAACTAATATCAAAAGAGTATGCACTGCATAATTTATTGTGCATGGGTTCCAGAGCAGGGACTGCTAAGCCATTGTGAAAGGAAGCAGAACTTCTATTCTGATTTCTGTGGCTTCAGGAGGGCATTCCCTGGAAAGAGGTATGTGAGAATGCTCTGGAGCACAGAAATGTCCTAGATTTTAATGGGGCTGGTGGTTAGATGAATGTACATATTTGTCAAACTTCATCACACTGTATACTTAAGAGCTGTGCATTGATGGTATGTAAATTATGCCCTAACTTAAAAAAAATTTTTTTGTAATACGCATTTTCTTTTTCTAGTCCATTGGCAAGTGAAGGAGGAAACTCAGAAAATGTATACAGTTGAGAGGCTTTGGAATTCCTCTTCCCACGTCACCACCTCCCTCGCCAGGTCCTTGTAACAGTGCTAACAGGCAGCAGCGTTGACGAACATTACAACCTCCCCCTGGTGTATTATCCTACCTGGATTCCCCTTGACCCCGGGGGTGGTGCTGCTGTGTCTCTCTGGCCTCATGCAGGTGATGAAGGCCGGGGTTTCGTCATCACGAGCATGCCATTTTGGATGCAGAGAAGTGCCTGGCTCCTCCGCCAGAAGCTGTGAATAACACTCTTAACAGTCCATGCAAATGCTGTGGTCCGTGTCTGCATGCCCAGCTGGTCTGCTGATCAATTTTTACTTCTCAAATTGGGTCAGTGAGAAAGGATGGAGCTTTCTGTTCTTGCGATCTACATTCTCAAGGCGATCTCAATTCTATTAACACCGGGAGACCTGGAAATTCCATCCAAGGCAAGCCTTTGGCTTCCCTGGGACCACCTTTCAGAAAGGTCCATTGACCTATTTTCTTTTTCAGACTTTCTTTCTTTTTAATTAAAAGGCCCAAATTTCCTGGGTGTTAATCGAGGATTAGCTTGAGAATTAAAATGCTGTGCATCCCTCAGAGAACCACCAGGTCTAGGAGTGAAACGCTCCTAATCAGTACTTAATCACCTCCGAAGGGTCTCCTCACTCACAAAATCACTGTGCAGCTCCCTCATCTCTGTAAGAAGAACCGAAATGAGCAAGAGGGTTTCCTTAGACTGTGTCCTGGAAGGGGCCCGGGCTGTGGGTCTGAGCAGCCTTTGGGAATTTGCTATTGGCTTTGTTTAAAGGTTGGATCTTTCCTTGATGAGAGGTGTGCATTCTCTCATCTTGATTTTGCTTTCCTAATTCCCTTCCTCATGGCTGATAAGTGCCTATTTAACCAATGGGGCTACAAGTCACAGCTAGCTTACCTTGCGCTTCCTACTCTACTGTTGTTGGTTGGCCCTTAGGGTACCCAGAGCCTTGTGGGTGTCTTGAGTGATCCACACTCTCAAAAGCGAACTCTACACTTGACCTGAAAGTTTTAGCTTGCCCAGAGCCATCCTTGCAACAGATTCTTGTTTGGTGTTCCCCATGTTCACTTAGAACAGCCTTGGCTATGTCCAAAGGTGTTGAAGGTCAAACAACACAATCTCCTGGGTGGTGGGGTGACTGCTCACACAACGTACAGCCCATGGGATGTACCAAAGGAGGAGGCAAAGTGCTGGGTGGAGCCAGAGAGCTGGCATGACCAGAGAGGGCATCTTGCAGGGATGAACCTCAGGGTGCATCTTCAAGGAGAGGGCAATGGCAGGTGGACATGTTCCAGGCTCAGTCAACAAAGGAATGTTGTTTGGGGACAGAATGAGAAATGTTTGGTCAAAATAATGTTTACTCCCTGATATTCAGGTACTCCTATCTTAGCTTTACATGTTTTGCCTCCTCACATACCCCTACACACATAGGACCACCCAAAATCTTGCTGTAGGTAGGGCAGATGTAAAGGACAAGTCAGTGCTATGGACAGCAATGACCATGGCATGGATCAGGGAGATGCATCCAGGGACTCTCCTGGTTTCTGAATCCTGGGTCTTTGCCAGTTGCATCCCGTCTTGGAGCCCTGGCTGTAAATGGGGTTCATGTAAACTCAGGGGATGGCCACTCTGGTGAATGGGGCACTATGCACCCAGTTCCTGACTGGTTGTCAAGGCTAAGTCAATAGCAGCTATTATTATTTTTCTAGGTTAGAGACAAAAGAAAAAAAATATATTGACTCCCCAAAAAGACCTAAAAAGAAAATTTCTGATGTATAAAATACAACTAAAAATTACAGAACAATGCAACCCGGCTACTCAAGTCCTCGCCTACCTCTTCACCGGTCGTCTCTGCCTCCAGCAGGCTGTGGCTCCCAGCTGAGGCCTTATTCTGACCCCTTAGCTTCCTTCACCATTTCTCAGGGGTCAGTGGCCTCTGCTGAGCTGGTTCCAGCAGAGGCCATCTTTAAGGAAGCTCATCTTTCAAAGTGGCCGCTGAGACAGATGTCCAGTACAATGGCGCTCCCAAAGGCAGCGCTGAGTGGGGACCTGCATGTAGGGGAGGAGGGAGCATTTCCATTTCATTGTGGGTCCAAAGCACCCACACCCTTCCGAGGTCTCTGCCTCTCTCTGCTCTGTGGGCTCCCACATCATCTGGGGCCTAGAGGGCTGGCCGGTGTCTTCAGACACCTCTGTGTGCCTACCGGAAGAGGCTTATCCAGAGGTGGCTGAACCGCAATCCTTCCACACTGCACTGAGTGCCCTTGTGACTCCCTCTGAGGTGGAGTCTGTTATTCACGGGACAGTTTTCTTAATTGCACCCCACCCCCTGCATAAGATGATAAATTCTAATGGGAGGTCTAGGGCTAGGTTGACCTTGGTCCTCACTACGTCTCTAGCCATAGCACAGTGCCTGGTGTACAGCTAGTGTCCAATTAAACAGTAAATAGAAAAAGAAATAGTCAAATTCCATAGGTATGAATGTTCGGTCCTCCCCCAGGGTCCAAACACCAAAGTACCATTTTCACGCCCCGGTTGCCAAAGTCTTCTCTGATTTCCTGCCCTTGAAATTCTCCCAAGATTCTTCCTTCTGCGTCCTGGTATTCTCTTGTGCTGTCACAGGGCCCAGATGGAACTGTATTTGTTCATAAACAAATCTTACCCCCTGTGATAGATTTGGGCCTCTGTTTCTCTGAACCCCTTCACTGAGTGACACTAATTGTCACTCAGTGAGTTTTTGGGTTAAGATGGGTTTTTATCATTTTCCACCCCCATCTGCTCCCAGAGGTGACCTGCAAGTAGGCTTTAGTCCTGATTCGCTACCAGGATCACAAGGGACGTTGTGAATGATATTTGCCAAACTGTTTCCTAATGGGGCCCTTTGAGAAGAGAGATCCATCCTTCCCAAGGGCTTCATTCTGTCAACACTACAGAGAACGTCCTCAGGTGTGGGGATGCAGTCTTCTTGGAGTCTTGTCATTGTTCCCTTCTCCAGTGGAGCCCATTTCAAGTATCTCCCATCCCGGACCTGGACCTCTCTTCGCCTTACACAGACAGACATGGGGTTGGCAGCAGGCCGCACTGGCCCCGA
This sequence comes from Ictidomys tridecemlineatus, assembly GCF_052094955.1. Taxonomy (NCBI): domain Eukaryota; kingdom Metazoa; phylum Chordata; class Mammalia; order Rodentia; family Sciuridae; genus Ictidomys; species Ictidomys tridecemlineatus. The sequence goes on along the minus strand of NC_135491.1, from coordinate 20,584,716 downwards.
ATGGGGTTGAATATTGCGTGTGCTTGACTTTTTTGTGTGTAACAGGCTAACGTGACATGTCTAACTGTACAAATGGAAGTTTTATGATGATAAGATCAGTAGTTACTGAGATATTTATGTGACAAGCTGACAGATATAAAACTACAAAGCTTGCTTTTATGCCTCCCATCCTTTCAGAGAGAAAAAAAATAAATACCGAGATGATGGGTCACTTTGAAGAGAATTTATGATCTAAATTACCTAATACCTGGTGAACTTCTAATATGCAAGATGAAGTCTCACTATGCTATTAAAAAGATAAACTTCATTTCTAAGATTGTGGCAAATGCATTTGTCCTGAAGAGGAATCCGGAGATCTGGTCTTCCCCTGCCTCTGATGGAAATCTCAAGGCCCTGCCCAGGAGGAAGAGGCAGCCATCTGCTTGCACTGCACAAGCACCACCCCAGCTGGGGTTGGGACGACCCCACCTTATTGTGAAATGTTGGTCCGTCCCGAAGAGGAAAACCTAAACCCTAAAGTGAGTGTTAAGAACCCCAGATGTAAAACAGCATTTCCTTGTCACTAAAAAAACGCATGTCTACCTGGAAACAGAGCCAACAAGTCCTGGGTAGTTGGACTATGGCCACTGCCAGAACCTTTCCTGCAGTCCAGGTGACAAGTGAGAAGGTGTCACCTTACCTGGGAATCTGGGGTCAGGCTTTCTCACCACACTGGGCTGGTACCATTTTTCCTGCTCAGGTGGGTTTGGAAGTTAGTTCCACACTGAGGCTCGTGCTGCCTGGGATTAGACACTGGCAGCCTGACAACTTGACCTTCCCTGTTGGCTCTGGTGCCCCTGTGGCCTACTTCCAGGGAGCATGGCTAATCCCCAGGGCCACAAGCCTAACTCTTATGGGCTAAGCTGTGGCCAGACACCCCACAGGCCTGGCTTCCTTTCTCATTCCCAACTGTTCTCTAGGTGGAGACATTGCTGTCCCCATCTCTCAGGGATAAAAGCTCAGGGGGAGGTGAGTAGGCTCAGCAGCCTGCCCTACCTGGGCGTGGCTCAGAAGACTGAATGAAACCACATGCCTGGGGTTACGACACTTGGGTTCTATGCCCTTTGCTCAAACTTGCATCGCAGTGTGTGTGTGTGTGTGTGTGTGTGTGTGTGTGTGTGTGTGATGTGGGGGGCTGATGTCTAAACCAAGCTTCCCCATGTCCATAACCTCGAACCCTGGTTTTCTGGGGAATAAGAATAGACTAGGGAAGGACAAGAAAGTAAGAGTTTATTTTTCTATTTATGACTGCTCCCCAGGTGTCGGTCAGCTTTGAATCACTGTGACCTCAATGCCTGACACAAACAACTTAGTGCAGGAAAAGATGATTTGGGCTCACGTTTTCAGAGGTGCAGTCCCTGGCCCACTGTCCCCACTGCAGTGGGCCCCAGGTGAAGGAGAACATCATGGTGGAAGGGCATGGTGGAGGGAAGCTGTTCAGCTCAAGGAAGCAGGAAAGCAGAGAAACAGAGACACTAGAAACAAAATAGAAACCCTGAAGGCAATCTCCAGGGACCTACTTCCACCAGCCACACCCTACCTGCCCACAGTTGTCATCTAGTACAGCAGTGCTCTCAAACTATGAATCCATCAAATGGATTAATCCACTGATGAGATCAGATCCCCGCTGTTCCCGTGATTCCATCTGTGAACATTGCAGCATTGCCTAACACATGAGTTTGGGAAGGATATTTTAGATCCAAACCGGAACACCTTCTGATGTCATCTGGGGCACCATGGAGGAAGAGTGGGTGGGCTTATTTCTAGATGGAAAAATAGAATTCTATAGAGGAGAGGACTTTCTCCAGGGCCCCTGGGACAAGGCCATCACAGAGGAGGGACTAAAGCCCAGACCAACTTTCCACCAGGCCTCCTCCGCCTTCTCTTCAGCTTGTATTGAACTTCTGGGGTGTCCTGCCTCTTCTCAGCACATTGTCACAGTTTGGCTATTTTAGGGATGCTGGCAGGACACTGACCTTTCTCGACAGTGTGTCTGCGTCTCAGGGGGAAAGCAGTGAGGCTAGGTTTAAATGCATGTGTAAGTGTGTGTGTGTGTGTGTGTGTGTGTGGGCGCGCGCGCGCGTGCGTGCGCCCATGCTGCATATCAAACTCAAATTAAACTCTTTTACTGTATTTTATCAGATCGATCTTCAGTGTACTCCTCAGTGTTGTCTCATTTAAATAAAACTTCCATTTGTAACAATCCTATAAATAGAAAGTCGTATTGATCAGGGCCCCACCGGCAAGCTGCACTTTGGTTATCACTGAAGCCTGACCAGTTAATGCAGGGCTACAATTTATTACGTGGCGAGATACAATGCGAGGCCATGCCATGGGATCTCTACACAGAAGTGTTGTTTAGCTCCAGCAAGCAAGTTCAGCAAGGCTGTCCTCAGGATCACCATCCACCCGTGGTTTGCCATTTCACCACCTAAGACGCTCAGTGAACTTGGCCTTGATGGAGACATCCTTAGAGAGGACAAGTCAGTCCTTCCCAGATCAATGAAGACAGAAGCAGGAGGGTTACAAGAGCTAGTTTATCCTGTACCCATAGGTCCTGCTGGGGAAATGGGAGTGGGACCAAGGATTGTGTCTTCTCTACCAAGGATGTTGAATTAGCCACACTGGAGCAACATCATGGTCAGTAAGAGAAATTGTTTTCCATCAGAAACGGAGGACTTAGCCCCTGTACCCTGATGTGTTTATTAAGCCACTGTCCATTATTTTCATTGTTCTTCTGCTGATAATGTGAACCTCTCTTCTCCAAGAGTTTATGATCAAATATTTCCCTCCCAAATTCATGGAAACTAGCAAGCGGGATGTTGGTTTAAGGTCACGTTTGTACCTACGCACAGAAAAATGTGGTTCTTGGCTCTCTCTGCTTCACTGGAAGAAAACCTTTTTGCTTCTGAGGGCTCTGTTTCCCAGATATCACGAAACTTCCAGCCTGGACTGACCCATAACTGACAACCCGTCCCTGGCCCTCAGATAGGGGTGACTGTGGGTACGGGACTCCATAACGGAAAGCCCCAGAGCTGGAGGTGAGGGAGATCTGTGTTCACCACAATGTCACAGAGTCCCATCTGATGTAGTCTCTCACTTTGGACCCCAATGTCCCCAGGTCTCTCCTGGGAGACTCCTTCCGTCAACATGGAGACACCCTCCACATCCACATGGCGCAGTGGGGTCAAGGTGATGACTCTCCTTGGCTCTTGTCCTTAGTATTGCCTGTTGGTCTCCCCTTGTGACCTTGGCCATCTGATCTCGCCTTGTGACCTTGGCTGTCTATTCCCAGTTTCAGCAGAGAGCAGGATGCTCACAGTAAGAAGCCAGTCCAGGTCTCCCTGTCACTGGGCACCTGTGTTTCCTATTAGTTCTCTCCTCTGAATAGAACCACTGATGGGTATCTCTGGACACAATGAGGCCAGGGCTTGTCAAGCCCCTGATCACTTTGCAGTAAGTGAGAGAAGACTCGCCATCAGACCTGGGTGCCTGGACTGCCAGACCAAGACTGGGAAGACTCAGCCTGGGCTCTCCCCAGGGAGTTGAGCAGCATCCTCATGGTGGTTTGCCTGGATAATTGCCAGGTCCAGTTGCCAGGCTGTGGAGAAGGGAGAGGTGTGGAGGCCCCCCATCCCTGCTGGGCTACCACCTCCAGGTGCATCTGTCACAGCTTTGAGTTGTATCAACTCATTGGCACCCATCACCTGCTCCTTTTCCTCTATCCAGCTCCCATGAATCCTAAAATCCTCACCTTCTGAGGCCTTCCCCTCCTCTCTTTTCTCCTGAGTTTTGCTTATTCCTGAAAGTGTTTCCCATATGCCTCAAGATCTTGGGAGGCAGCAGAGACAAAGGTCAGCTCTCCATCTGACAGGTGGAATCACAAGCTCTGGGATGCAACCTTGGACAGGCCCAGGGTTTTCTGCATGTGAAAGGGAAATCAAACAGAGATCATACCCAGCCAGCAAGGGAGGCTTGTCCGTGCCATCTCCCAGGCTGCCACTGCTACCCAAATGGGACAAAATGCCTGCCTTCGCCAGCTTCCAGGGACAAATGTACCCACCCAGGGAGTGCCAGAGAGCTCACAGGCTTCTCTGGAGACCACAGGGATGTGAGCTCAGGAGACAGGAGAAAGTCTGCCCTTTACCTCTTTTCCCAGTCCTTACTGCCTACCCAGGATTTATATCCTTCTGGTATAATTAAGCAAGTGACTCCCCTCTGAGCAAACCTCATTTTGTGCCTTGGCCCCCATACCCAATACAAACCTATCTCAGGACCCCATCATCCATTTTTCAAAGCTGGGGTATTCTGGGTTAAAACACACAGTGAACAGGGCACCCACATCACTACTGTAGCTAAATTCACTGAGCCTCACCCATTTCTCTTTTAGTGTGGTTCCTCCAGGCCTGGCTCCTGACTGCTAGTGCACTTGCGTACACACAACCATAAGCATCAGTTTACAGATGTGGATGCATACACACCACCACACAAATAGCACAAACAGGAGAATCTGTTCCATACACATATGCACCTGTAAATGCACAAATGTCCCAAGTATCAGTTTATACGCACGCACTACACACACAGAGGTAGGAGGAGGAGAAGCATTTGTTCACACACACGCTTGCACACACACGACCATACGTAGCAGCATCTCTTCATGTGCTCAGCACTGTCTAATGCTGGATCCAGAGAGCAGAAGTTCCACCACACTTTTCCCTAAGCATCAACTGGGCCTGCAGAAACTAGGCCAATCAGCCTAAAACATCTGGTTCCCGGGCTTCTCAGAGAACAAAGGAGGAAACTCAGGAAAGCATTTGTTCTATATCCAGGTAATTAACAGGTTTACTCAGGTAGGCGGTTGTCCCAGGGAAAAGAAATTATGTACCACAGGAGTAATTACAATCTCCTCTGTAACTATTTATAGGCAGGAATTGTGGTTCTTCAGTTTCTACCATTTCTATGGAAGTCGAAAACCTCACCGAGCCCACTTTTCTGCCAGGGTACTCGCATGGAAAGAGCCCTACCCAAGCAGCCTCTAAACTCTCATTTACGCCCCATGATGTTCTCTCTGTCGTTAAGCACGATGCTGACTTGCTTATCTGTTTCACTGTAATACAGGTCTTCATAAAGTCTTTTTTAACTGTTAAATTTTAATAACTTGGGTTATAGGTAGGATAGAAACAATATCTAAGTGGCATTTAAAAGCAAATCTATTAAATTTTAGGGTAACTGCGTTACATGGCTGGGAACATTATCATTTAGATCCTGCAGAGGGAAATGGCCACCATATGAGAGAAGGAAAATTGTGTACTTTGGAAAACACAATCCACGTCTAATATCATCGGTGAGAAGGAAATTCTCTGCTCATTACCAGGAAGATTGTTTTTATCTTACCTATAACTAAAGTTATTAAAGTTTGAGAACTGTAAAACGCTTAATGAGAAATTGCAGAATAAATGATAACAGCAAAGATCTGCACTGGTGTTTGCCGATGATTAACTTCAAATCTCTTTATAAGATAGTACCCTGACTTACACGGTGCCCGCTTTGTGAGTATGCAAAGCCAGGAAAATATCAAGTGGACAACCATGGAGACGTTGATCCTGGACCATGGGGGAGATAACCTAGTTGGATTCAAGGGCAGGGTTGATATTTAACCCACCGGTCCCCCACTTCCCATCTTTCCACTTACTCCAACTTCCTTCCCCACTATATCCCCGGTATAGCAAGACTAAGATGCCCCGGCAGGGATGGCAGACACTTGCACATGAGAGAAGCCATGGGAATGGACATGTCACCGGCTACAGGGTGTGGACTGCCCCCACAACACGGCTGATGGCCATTCAGTTGGAGGTCTGGTTATCTGCAAACTGAGACCAAAAGGTCAAAGTGATTTGGTGAGGGTGGGTTGGCTCTCTGTTTCTTTAGCAGTGGGGTGGTGAACTCTGCATGGGACCAAGGGTACATTGCAGCAGCTTCTGTTTCTTGGGACCATGAATGGTGTGGTCTATACATGTGCAGAGGATAAAACACATTATGCTAGAACATTCACTGTTCTCCTGTAGATCAGCAGAGATTCATTTGAAAAGCTCAAACTACTGATGTCCAAGGACCATACTTAGAGGTCCTAATCTTATTCGTTTAGAATGAGGCTGTTTGTCCATATGTCTTCAAGGCTTCTAAGGCTGAACCAAGGGCTCTGGCTGAGAACCATGAACTATTTAAACATAGTTCTCAATCTTGGCTGCACATGGAGCTGACTTGGAGAGCTTTAGAACTCCCAATGCCTAAGTTCCACCCCCAATAATTCTGCTCTGACTGTTCTAGAGTATGGTCCTGCCGTGGGGATTATGAGGGCTCCCCAGATGTGCCAAGTGGGCACTTGAGACTGAATTAACCTTGCTTTGGAGGATTGTTCCTGAACCAGGCCCAGCAGTTGGGCAAGAGAACAGAGTGTCTCTTGGTAAAGCCCAGGCAGACGTTGTGGATGCAGAGAGGGAATGTCAGCCAGTTGGAAATGGGCACCTGTACTTGGGATGGTCTCTCGGAGCTCTTTCAAACTCAGGATGACTCAGGGAGAAAGAGCTTGGCTTGCCACGAACCCAGAAAGAGAATAAAAGTGCAGATGAGTCTTGTGCACCCCTATTATGCTTCCCACAGTTCCAGAGGAGAGAAGCAGAGCCCAGGAGGGCTTTTGGCATTTCGATGTGGCCCAGAAGCTAGCAGGAGCCGAGTGGGGACTGGATGAGGGGGGACACCCCCAAAAGGTGAGTTGGAATGAGGAGTAAGATCCTGGGGTGCCAGGTGAAGGGACCCGGGTGCTATCCTCTAGCCCATGAGGCATCTTCAAGGAGGGGAGTCTACAGAGAGTTGAGTTGAGGAAAACTAACTTAAAGTGGTGTGATTGGAGGAGGAGACAGCAGAATGAAGAGAGGCTGGGGCGGAGCAGTTCTAACAGTTCTGGAAGGATGTCGTTTCTCATTTTTTTTTTCCTTCTGAAGACCAGAACCTACCTTTAGGATATTTCAGGGTCTAGGATCTCCCCCAGGTTTCACTTGCTGTGAAGGTGACAATTCTGCTCCAAGGCATTGCAAACTCCAAGTGACAAAACAGTCACAGAAGAGTGTGAGTCAGGCTGTTGGCGAAGACCTCAGTGAACGGTGGCTCCTGCAGCAATCTGGAGAGCACAGGTGTCGTCGGGTTTTATCGCCCCATTGCTACAACACAGGGACAGCAGAAGACACCTCTCTAAGTGGTTCTGAGTTCTAACTTACAGGGCGTGCATAAGACTGAGCAGATCCAATTCTCTTGAAACACCCTGGTGCTCCCCGATGGGAGGTACCATCCTCCCACTCTCCATTCCTCCCTCCATCTTGTTCTTTCCACGTCAGGAGTGCTGTGGGAGAATACCTGTATAAGGTGATAATACAGAGGTGGGGAGAGGGTCCAGAGAAGCTGGGGATCTTCTCATCATGCCCCAAGTGCCAATGGATGTAATTGGGCACAGTACCGGACAGCTCAAGATCAGACTCGTGAGACTCCCCTATATCTCTCCACCAGGCACAGAACGCACACCTTCACCACCTTTTACCACCCATCGCTGAAACCTCCCTATGGTTCTTTTTCTGCTTGGTTACAAGCGTACAATTACCCACAGCTCCAAGTCTGAGAGGGGGCTGGGGGAGGGAAATGGCTCTATTAGCAAATTGCTGAAGATTGACTTGCATCACTTTCCTTTAATTATATAAGAATGTTGTACAAATCATTAGGTAAAAATTTGATGTAACTCTTCTTTCAATTAAACACGATGATGGAGGCAAAGTCTGTATTAGTGTGCAAATTCCCCGGGAGAGCATCCTCTCTGCAGAGTGGAATGTCTATTAGCTTTCCGCCAAAATAAAGGTCACCAGACAGAAGCCTCCCCCATCCAACTCTTACTTCCTTGAACATGCAGTGTAATCAGGCAAGATGTGTCACACTCAGGAAACCAATGGTGCAATTACATTGAATATGCCCTGTGCATCACGACCCGGTCCCTTACTTTCCCAAGGTGCTCAGAATGTCAAATAGCCAGGGGTCTGGCTCAGGTAAGGGAAGAATGGATATTTGATTCTAAAGGCTCCTTCTCATGGAGTTATCCTTTCTATTGTCCTGATTTAAGGAAGAGACTCCAGAGGTGCCTTATCTGAACCACCTCCAGTATCAGAATCTTCCTATGGGTGGTCTAATCTGCAAAGAACATATGAAGAATAAATTTCGATCCACAAACCCAGGTGTGCAGGAGTGCAATCTTCATTTTTAACAAAAATATAGTATCTTCTTTATTTTGAGCCACAGATTAATTTCAGATCATTTAAGATTCTTGCCTGGGATTGGTCTAAATTCCAGGAAATTATGCACAGCTAAGTGTCTCGGGGAGAGAAAGAAGGGTCAGGTCCTTGGTCCTCAGTCAATGCTGGCCTTTTTGCAAAGAGCATCCTACGGACTGGTCCTTGGTTAGCCATCTAAGCAGGTCAGAGCGCAGAGCATCTAGCTCATCTAAATAGAAAATGGAATCAGGGCATATTTAGAGATGGATCTCCCCAAAGAGAAAGGAAAAAGAGGAGACCATGAGGATGAAGCCTCTTTTCACTTAACCAGCCTACCGTCTATTGTCCCTGATTCTAGTAATACCACTTTTTTTTTTCCTTTGGGGGAAACCCAAAGAAAATTACCTCACCTCTCAGTCCAGGTGATTTGGCTGGAAATAGCCCAATATCCCAGCTCTAAAAGGTGAGACATGATTTAGCCGACCAGCCCATTTCATCAAACCAGTCAAATTTATTTGTTCACAGATTAAACCCTCCCGGGATTGTTCACAAAGGGGTCTGCTCCTCGGAATTCGGCAAGAATGACTAGATGGGGGGGAAAAAGCAGTATTTTCTGGGAAGATTACTAAATTTGAAGGTGGAGGCTGGGAATTACTGGCAGTGATCCACCACTATCTGGAGGGAATTTGTCTGAGGAAGAAAGCAATATGGAAAATCGCAGAGCTGAGAGATGGAAAGAGATGGGGTTCTGATGGTATTATCGAGCTCCTGTCCAGCTATGCCCAAAGCCATCTGCACCCCTTCATTTTCCAGTTACATGAATTGGTAATTTCCTCTTCCCGTTCCAGCTAGTCTGAGTTGGGCTTCTGTCACATGCAACCAGAAAAATCTGAGTAGAACACTAGGAATCTAAGAGTGAAAAATCTTTTGCAGCACAAGAAACTTGGGAGCAGGATACACCCAGATGTGGTAGGGCCTGATGCTTGCAAAATTTTAAGAAAAAGAATACAATAATACAAATAGAGCAATAAGCATAGAATCTTGGGAGAGGCTCATGCAAACTGGGACTCTGAAACTTAAGTTTCTTTAACTTCCTGGTAACTGGGAAGCCCAAGAACTGGTTTCCATTCCCCCCTGCTCCCCCAAAAAACCCTTCATAAAAAAATGTATACTCTCTTAAATCTCAGTTTCATTGTTGAAAATTAAAAAACTTGGTTTAAGTTAAATCTCACCAGGTTCAAAAATTTCACATATCTGCAATCCTTATTCAAGAAATGACATTGCTTTCAATTAGACTTTTTGACGTTTACTTGAATGCAAATCTCTTTGTCTGCTCAGGATCTGCATGATCATTCTGAGGACCCAGGCCCTCTGTGTCATTCTTTCATGCTTCCCTCCTTTAGGACACGCCATTGCTCCATCAATACTGGCCGGGAATAGGATAGAGGATTCTGGACCACCATGCATTTCCGCCATCTTGAGAGAGGCACAGGGGCTAAGGCAGAAAGAGAGGCTACAATTGAGAGAATGATATTGCGATACTGGATTCTCTTATGAAATGCTTCTTCCCCATCTGTCTGGGCCGAGAAGCTTTCTTAAAGAATGTTTTCATACAAAATTTCTAAAATGCTGAAAATACAATAAGATTAACGGCCCCTGGAGGCTATGGCTTAAATATTTTATCTTCTTAGATATCAGTTACACTGCACTTTCCTCCAAGGATCTAAAGTCTTTTAAATATAGCATCTAATTAATCCTCCTGTCATCTGTGGATGGAGCAGCATCATTACCCTGATTTCACAGGTGAGGACACAGAAGCTACAGAAGGGTGTCCGTGGAAAGGTGCAGCCCAATTCCAATCAGTGGAGACCCCAGCCATGCCACTGGTGGCCAACCTGACAGGAGCACCCTGGGGGAAAACCCACTGGGAAGAGATGATGCCTGCCGGCCATACCATAGAGCATTCACACTGCAGCCAACAGTCTCCAAAGTGATATCGTGGGAGGGCTACTCCACACGTACAGAGACAAGGCGCTGACTCAGAGATCAGTGACTCACCTCACCAAGGGGTGACAGATTCAGGATCCAGATGGCCACATATCTAAGAGATCACCTGGTCTGTGCATCTTCCCAAACAGAGATGTTCCTTTGAAAGCAATCACTTTATCAGTTCAGTTGCTGGAATAAAATGGTGTTATGCTTGAAATAACCAGATACCAACACGGATCACCCTTCACTTCCATGTTTTGCACACTGAGCACACGGGCTAGACTGTGGCCACGTGTGATCTCTGACTCCTGAGTTGAAATGTACTTTCATTGTTCTCACTTAATGGAGATAGAAAATGAGCTTAAACAAACTTATTGAATTGGCTCCAACCAGAGAAGTTGGGAACTGGGGGCCAGAGTTCCTTCCACAATCTCTTTCTAGATGCTCCCATGTTTCATTTTTCAAGCTGCTTGGATTAGCTCCTGCACTCAGCAATGTGGCCTATCACTGCCAGTGGCTTCTGCTGGGTAATTATAAGAGATCGACACTCAAGAAGAGACACTTCCACCCGTGCAGCTTGTAACTGCTCCATCGCAGGTGTCACCATCGCCCCTGCGCGTGGGAGGAATGGGTGTCAAGTCTGATGAGGAAGGAGTTTAAATAACCCAAAGTGTGTCTCAAAGAAAGGTGGCTCCTCCATTGTCAAAAAAAATCAAAATTAGCTGGGTGTGGTGGCCCACGCCTGTAATCCCAGCAGCTCGGGTGGGAGTTCAAAGCCAGCCTCAGCAAAAAGTGAGGCGCTAAGTAACTCAGTGAGACCCTGTCTGTAAATAAAATAGAAACCAGGGCAGGGGATGTGGCTCAGTGGTCGAGTGCCCTGAGTTCAATTCCTGGTACCAAAAAAAAAAAAAAAAGATACCTCAAAATTGCTCAGCCCAGTACCTCTGTTCCTGCCTCCACTTCCAATCCATTGCCACAGGGAACATCCAAATGATGTACCCAAATTTCAAATGCAAAGATTATCACTTTGGGTACAGGTAGTACTGTGCTTCTGGGGAGGAAAAGGAGTTAGGAAAGAGAAAGAGAAAGAGAGGAAAAGGGAGAGAGGAAAGTGGGCGGGATGGGAGGGAGGAGAGGAAAAAGGTGAGGGAGATAATAAACAGAAAATAGAGATGGGCAGATGATAGAAGATAGATAGATAGATAGATAGATAGATAGATAGATAGATAGATAAATAGATGTAGACCAATAGAAGATAGAAAAAAAAGATAGACAATAGATAGGGAGAGAGAGAGAGAGAGAGAGAGAGAGAGAGAGAGAGAGAGAGAGAGAGAGAGAGAGAGAATGAATGAGAATATGTCACCTACAGAGCAGAAACAGCATAGAAATAAACAGACACTGTATACCATGGAAGAAGAAATACAGGGAAAGAGAGAGAGAAATGTGGAAAGAGGAGGAGGAGGAAGAGGAGGAGGAGGAGAAGAAAAAGGCAAAGAACAAACCAGAAGGGAAACACCAGCGTGGAGACGGGTGCCTCTGACCCACGTTGTAAAATGACAAGGATCGAGTGAGCAGGTTTTAATACAGATAATATTGTCCGTGTAGTCTATAAATATAAAATTAAATGCTGACCTCTCTGGTCCATGTCAAAAGTCCAAGCCAGTGTCAGCACATATTGTTTTTATTTGTTTCAAGAGAAAATAGATCAACAACATTAACCTCCCAATGAACAGAGAATTGAATGAATTAAAAAGCAGAGCCATAAATCGCGCCGGTTTTATTGGCACTGTGATAAACATGCCCGAGGCTTCGCAGGGAGTGGGGTCTGGGAGATTCTCAATACCCCGCAGCAGCCTCTTTGCCACCAAGAAAGGAAAAGAGATATTAAGACTCGGGAGCCGTTCTCCCACTTCCACAGCCTCTATCCATCACCATATGACACAGGCTCCGGCACACACTTCGGGAAATATTGAGAAGGAGGAGAACCTAGAAACCAGGCAATTTGGAGAGGCCCTGGGGGAGCCAGGGGCCCCTGAGCCCGTTTGCTAGCTGCATCAGACAAGAGGCGCTGTCAGGAGATGAGTGGAAACGGGGCTTGCGTGTCTAGGAGTCCTGTGCAGACGGAGTGTCCTGGAGGCCCCTGGCTGCCCGCTGTCCTCTGCCTGCTCTCCTGTCTCTGGTACCCCTCGGGCCAGTTATGCGCAAGGAGAGCCGCTTGCCAATGAAGAAAAGGCATTTTATTTTCATCTCAGGATTTCACACCTTGATCTGGGCAGTTGCTAAACAGAGCATGGTTCTCTTCACCAAGCCAGTCTCGCGTGGACCTGTTAGCACACTGGCTTCCATGGTGAATCTGAACAATTCTTAATTATGGTGAGAGAGCTGATCTTAATAAAGCATTTGCAGAGAAGAGTCGGTGTGGCCCCGGGAAGGCAGGGAGACGTTCCAGAGTCTTCTGTCTATAACTCCACTTAGACATTCACTACCTTTCTATTATATGGCTATAATTCTGGAAGTAGAGAGAGGTGGGCAGAGTAGAGATAGAATAAATCCTTTAAAGCTCTATGATTCTTTTCAATCATCCCTTTGATGCCACCAGCGGTGAAAGACACACACACACAAACACACACACACACACACACACACAGAGAGAGAGAGAAAGAGAGAGAGAGAGAGAGAGAGAGAGAGAGAGAGAGAGAGAGAGAGAGAGAGGCAAATTCAGTGGTTTGGGGAGAAGAATCTTGTATGAAACAAATACGTAAAAGGCAACATAAATCAGACTGAAAATAACTTTCATTTACAAACAACAGAAATCTTATATATTTATAAACCAATGGTAAACAAATTGACTAGATCATTAAAACTCAAAAATAATTACCCATTGGAACAAATTTACAAAGCAATATTCTTCAGCTATTAAAATATTTTCAGAAAGGCCATTATTTCACAAAGCTATTATTTGCTATATAATCTCTACTGATTTAGTTGCAGATATTTCAGATCTGTCTCTAAGTGTGACCAAATTTGGTCGGGGTGGCCACAGAGTAGCTGGGCTCAAAGATGATTTCCTAACCAGTTAAGGTTATGTAAGTTTAATTGGATCTTTTTGACATTATGAGTATGTGTAGGTATGTGCTTCGACGCCCACGTATTCAGTCTCTCAACTGAGGGTTTTCGTCTTTTTAGAAGCTGGGGGTGTGGTTCAGTGGTGGAGTACTTCTCTAGCATGCATGATACCCTGGGTTCCACCCCAGCATCGCAAAAACAATTTTTAAAAATACTAATAGTTGTAACCAGCATGCAGACCTTTATGGTGTACCATGTGTTCTAAGAGCTTTACGCAGGTAAGCACATTTCATTCCCATAGAGTCCCTGCCACACGAAGTATCAGCAATATGTTCACAAAACTGAGATACACAGGAGCTAAGTAGTTTGTTCAAGGCTATCCTGTAAGTGACAGAAGGAGGATTCTAGTCCCCAACAGTCCGATCACAGAGTCTCTGTTCTTAGTGATTATAGTGTACAGTCATTTCTTTCCTAGGTCCTGGCTGGTGGCTCCCTGAGTCTCAAATAATGTTATCTTCGAGGCCCACACTTGTCATTCACCATTTGCATGAAGTGCGTCCTGCCTTCTTCTACAGTGTGTAGCTTACAAGAGGAATAACTGGATCCTCCGTGACACTGGTCCCCATCTGGTTACTCAGGATTGCTGTCCTCTGAGATCTCCTGTAATGTCTCTGCATGTCCCTAGTGGACTCTCCTGAAAGCTGAACAGATGTGTCACATGGTGAAGTTCAGCCCAGTGCACTCCCGTGTCCACCAGATGTCACCACTTTGAGGCTGCCCTGCACCTCCACGTTCTTACAAGCTGGCATGGAGAGAAGGCTGCTCTCCAGCCCTGTGGTATGCTTGCTCAATTTCCTCCCAGTGTAGGGACTGTGCTACCTGTGGTCCTGCATTCCTTGCTGCTCTCTGTGGAAACATCTCCTTAAACTTCAATCCCCAACCTTCCTGCCACAGGACATGGAGTGGAAGAGAATTCTTTTCTTTCCTACAGAATACTCTTTCTCCAGTCCCCAATAACCATCTTTAGTCCAAACAGAAGAACATTCATGCTCCTATGAGTCTGTCCACCAATCTGCCAGATTTGCCCAAATCCCTCTGGATTTCAGTTTGCAAGAAAGATAATATCTGCTTTTGAACTACAGAGCAGGTTTGCTCAAGTCACCACAACTTTTATTTTAATATCATCACAAATGAAAACAATTGCAATGCTACGATCTGATGATTTAGATGATCTGATTTCTCTCTTTCCACTCGTCGGGTTGGCTGAGACATGTTGGACTGCCTGGCTGTGGTCAACAGATCAAAATAGCATTCACCATGGCCTGGGGCTTGACAATCCAGCCACCCATCTCTCTGCCATCTCCACTGTTGCCGTGAGACCTAGGAAAAGATGCTCAGCTTCCATAAGGCTATTTCTTCCTCTGAAAATATGGGCATTCCTCATGTGCAAAACTTACAGGTTTATAAATGCCTAAGCACCTGGAATGATATATAGCACCCGAGGAATAGTGGATACTCAATAAAATGAACCCTTAATACAGCTGATGTTCCTAGTAATACAAAAGGAGACATGACCTTGGCCATAGTCACAAAAATTCTGATGACTATGGCTCCTAGTGCCCCATGCACATTAGGGGATAGATGGTCTGCATTTGGAGAAACATCTCTGAGAGCCGGCTCTGGTTCGAGTGAGATAAAACGTTGTGTCTTTAGGACTAACCCTCCAGAATTCAGTTCTGTCTCTAATGAGGTCCAGGAACTGCATTTCCTCCTGAGGACATGACTAGCTATTGGCAAGTGTCTACAGTGTGCAACATCCTTCCCAAGGCTGAGTGTAGATGGGACAATCCAAGCTCCAAGCTGATCTCACCTTAGGGGGCCCAACACCACCTCCCTACTTGGAAGGAGGCTGTTCGATGAGTCTTTAGAAATGTCCAAAATGGAAAAGAGTAGACTGAAGATCTGAAAATCAGATGAGAACAAGCAATATTGTACCGCAAGCAATATTCATCTCATCCCAGCTAATAGATCCAGAAATAATTTCTGTTAATTTTGCTGCCTCTTGGAAAAAAAAATTTCAAAATTCAGGTGAAGCATTTCCAAGCTAAATGACAAAATCTTAGTCTCAGGCCATCAAGATCCAGATTTGTTTGTCAGAGAAATGTGAGCCATTTTCTTTGGGGAAAAATGTTGGCAAAAGGTTGTATGGGCACAGAGTTATTCCGATTTCTAGGTATTCAATGCGTCTGCATTTTTTTTTTTGGCAAAGAGACTCCCTGTTTAGAAAGCAGAGGTCTCGTCTCTGACCATGCAGATGGATTGGTAAGTCGACAATGATGAGAGGTTAATTAATTCAGGTGGTGTAGAACACTCCAACTGGGTAGTTCAAGATGAAGAGATGGAGTTCGGCACGTGGAAGAAATAAAAGGATTAATATTCTTTATCACTCTGTTTTATATAGAACTTTTATTAACATGTGCTAGAGAAGGAGGGGGCAGAAGATAAAACATCCACATGTCAGCCGTTTTCTAAGGGAGACTGGCAGGGGGCTGGCCCATAGATCTTCAGAGAATGAGGTTGAGTTATTACCCACCATTAAGAGGGAGTGTTCATTTCTCATTTGTCTGGGATAGAAAAGCTTCTTCCACAATATTGAGAGCTAATAGCTCCACGAAGAGTAGAGTTTGGGTTCCTAAATTACCAGGATTGGCTACGTACCAAGCCTAAGCTCCCCCAGCTCTCCATTTCTAACTTCCCACTTGAGCAGGAGAGGTATCCACCCTGGATCAGACATCCCAGGGGGACCAAAGAGAAAGCCGCCTAACATCCCAGTGGCTGATACATATGGAGCCCTCAGATAGGTCTGTGTTGCTGAATTCTAAGGTTTCCTTCAGAGGCTTGACGTAAAGTGAATTCACTCTGGTCGTTTCACCCCCGTTGACCAAGTGTTTGTAGTCTCTTTCCCAACCCAACAAAAGACTACATGCATCAAAAATCATGGGGTCCCTTTGGAAACCAATGTCTTGCCCTCCTGCTCTGAAGGGGATGGAGGTGGGTGCATGGGTACTGTCCCGTCGGTGAATGCCTTCTGCCTGGTCTCGTGGGCCATTAACGCCGCCACCGGGGGAGACAAGGTTCCAAAGGCAGGCGGGAGGTGACCAGTTCAGGTATTGATCAAGTCTTACTCATATAACCTTTCACCTCCCTCAGAGCATGGGTGCCATAGCCCGAGTCTGATATTCACGTGTGGAAATAAACCATGAATTTAGACACTCTGCCTGCATGACAACATGGGCTATGATCTCATTTGATCTCCACACCCAGCAGAGAGCAGCTGGACAGAGAGAATACACCAGGGAGGCTGGAGGGACACAGATTTCTGGGGATGGGAGGCTCTGTCACCAGGGCACAAGGCCAATGCAGGAAGGAAGCTTGGCCATGATGTTCATAAGCTAGTATGCGCATCTCGTGTCCAAGCACTGACTATAACCTCGGCAGGTCTCTCTTACTCTGACCTCCTCAATAGGTAAATGAGCAAGGGTCCAAGGGCCTATAACCAATGGCTCAACGGCAGCAGGGACCAAAGCTGGAGCAGAACACTGCCCATGGATAAAGTATCTTCCAG
Source organism: Ictidomys tridecemlineatus (assembly GCF_052094955.1). Lineage (NCBI taxonomy): Eukaryota > Metazoa > Chordata > Mammalia > Rodentia > Sciuridae > Ictidomys > Ictidomys tridecemlineatus. The sequence continues at coordinate 20,567,685 of NC_135491.1, read as the reverse complement.
TATGGCTCCACAATTCCTCTGTACTGCTGAAAAGCTGGGAGGAAGGGTCATTCCTGTTTCTGACGTTCAAGTAGAGACTCAAAAAGTTATGTCACCTCTTTAAGGCATCTCCAAAACTTTCATAGGTTTTTGTTTTTTTGGGGGGGTACCAGAGATTGACCCCGGGGGTGTTTCACCACTGAGCTGCATCCCCAGTTTTTTTTTAAAATATTTTTATTTTGCTGGGTGCTGTGGTGCACACCTGTAATCCCAGAGGCTCAGGAGGCTCAGGGAGGAGGATTGTGAGTCAAAGCCAGCATCAGCAGTGGTGAGGCACTGAGCAATTCAGTGACACCCTGTCTCTAAAGAAAATAGAAAATAGGGTTGGGGATGTGGCTCAGTGGCTGAGTGCCCCTGAGTTCAATCCCCAGTACTAAATAAATAAATAAATAAATAAATAAATAAATAAATAAATAAATAAATGATAGATAAATAAATAAATAAAATAACTAGATAGATAGATAGGGTCTTGCTAAGTTGCTTAGGGCTTTGCTAAATTACTGCTCCTGCCTCAGCTTCTCAAACTGCTGGGATTACAGGTATGTGCTACTACTGTGCCTGGCTCTCATAGTTTTTGTTTGTTTGTTTGTTTTGTTTTGTTTTGTTTTAGACCTCACATGTAGCCAAAAAGCTGAGAATCAGCAAGGTAATGTTTCTAAATTATGGTATATTTTCAAATACTTACTTTTTACAAATTAATATCTTTAACACAAAAAGTCACAATGCAATATCATGGTGATAATCATAGGATATATTAAAGGCATTAATCCATAGTGTATTACAGGTATCACGGACTATTTATTGATGGGTGACCTGCTTAAGATCAGTGTGATGATGCCGTCACCACTGTTTGTAACTATGTACAGGCCCAGTGGAAGTTGAACAAGACCCCCCCCCCCCCCCGGTGCACCAGGCTCTGATTCCAAGTAGCTCTAAGTCTGACTGCCCTGACTCCTGTACCTGTGGGTCATCTGCCATTTGGGAGCAGATCTGTCCAGGTGAGCAGTTGTATGCCTGGCAATGTCCCTGGGGAGGGAATGCCCCCCTCCATAGGCAGCATGGCCACCCTGCATAGCTAAAATAGCTACTGCCTTCCTCCCAGAGGTGCAAGACTTGCTTTTAGGAGATATAACAAACAGCTCACAAGGCTTTCTGGGGTCCATTGAGAGCCAAAGGCCTCTGTAACGCAAGTCCAACCTATCAATGTCCGTTACTGCACGTGTGGGGGAGCCCTCCTGGAGGAAGGATGGGCTCTGAACTGGTTCATTGCTCTTCCCATTCTGGCAGATGACCTGCAGGATAGTGGTGTGCAGACTGTTCATGAAGATTTTGGCAGGAGACCCTCCAGGACCCTCCAAAAACAGGAGCTAGAGGCAGTCTGAGAATTCCCTGCCCAGCAAGCTCTATGAAAGCCATCTTGGAGATTTATTGTAAAGAGGGGGACAAAGTGGGACAACATGGTTTTCTGGCCTCTTCAGAACTCATTGACACCTCTCCTGGTCACTCAGCATGCACGGTGCTTCCACAGTCCTCTCTCCCTCCTTTTCTGGGTCCTCTTGGTTTGGACTATCTTCACCTCTGATGTTAATATAGAGGTGCCGCCTCCACTTTAGGTTTGAGGGCAATCATGAAGAGCATGGATGTGCACCCCAGGTCACAGAGATTGGGAACCCCCCTCTCTAGGAGCTTTTCTTTTCATGAAATGTTCTCAGCCAATAGTTCCAGAAGATGAAGATGTGTTAGTGCACACGAGAAAACACTTGATAGCCACAGAGTGTATAAGTCATGTACTTTGTTGTTAGGCCCTGTTCCAACTTCCCCTTTTAGTGCCTACGTGACCTCGAACAGAACAAATCCTTCAACCTCTTTTCATTGTAGTATACTCCTTTGCAAAATGATAACATCTCCCTTGTCTGTTCTTCTGTGATTTAAATATTTGTAAAGTGTTTAGCAAAGAGTCTGGTCCATAGTCGCACACAGTTCATGATCAGTGCATCATCTGGGTTGGAGTGGGCCTCAGGTAGCCTGTACACATCCATGAGCACTTGAGCTTCTGTGGCAATACCTGCCAATCCTGGCTACAGGCGGGTTTACCTAAGCCTTACCCAGCATGCTCACCCAGTTTGGGCTATATTCTCCTTCTCTGGAGGGTAGTTCAATGCATGTTTCTCCTCTGGGAATATTGAACTTTCTTATCAGTTGGGAGGACTAGAGTTTGAGCCGGCACCTAGAGACTAGGGGAGGCCCTGAAGGCAATGAGGACATCCTGATGGAGCAGAAGGAATCCTAAAGTAGGAATCTGAGACCTTGGTCAATTGCCTGCCTCTGCCTCCAGTTCCCGAGATGACCCCGATCACAAGATTTCCCATTCTTTCTCACCCCCTCCTTGCCTAGGATAAGAATCCTGGGGTTGTTACACAAACTAATTAAATTCTTTCCAAAGTCAGGTCAGAGTGGATGCAGGTCTAGTCCTTGGTTGCCGCGTGTTGAGACACACCCCTGCCATAGTTTGCTTCCTGAGTGATTCATCCTGAGCCCTGGAACTCATCCAGGAGTTTGCTGAAATGTGGAAATTATGTGAAATGTGGAAGCAATCCACTTAGGTGCTTTTATGAACCGAGGGTTTGTGCCCTCCAAATTCATATGTTGAAACTCTACCTCCCCAAGTGATGGTTTTGGGAGGTGGGGAATTTAGGAATTAATTAGGGTTAGATTAGAATCATGAGTTTGGGGTCCACCTGATGAGATGATCACCCTTATAAAAAGAGTAGGAAAAAACAGAATCTCTCTTTGTGGTCACCTCCATGCGAGGGTGCAAGAAGAAGGCCATCTATGAACCAGGAAGTAGACACTCACCATACACAGGGTTGGCCCAGTGCTTTGATCTTGGACTAATCCTTCACAATAGTAAGTCTAACCTCTATAATAGCAAGCCTCCATAATGTTGCTTAAGTCCCCCGGTTTATGGTAATTTATAATAGCAGCCAGATATGGTTTGGATGTGAGGTGTCCCCCAAAAGCTCACATTCAGAGGAGAAAGGATTGGGTTGTAAGACTCTTAACCCCTCATGGGGATTAACTGAGTGGTAACTGAAGTGGTAGGTGTGGCTGGAGGAGGTGAGAATTGAGGTGTGACTTTGGGTATATAATGGTATCTGGTGAGTGGACTCTGTGTCCTGATCACCATGTAAGTGCCTCTCCCTGCCATACTCTTCTGCCATGATGTTCTGCCTCACCCCTAGCCCCAAGGAACAGAGCCGGCCTTCTATGGACTAAGACCTCTGAGACCCTGAGCCCTCTGAAACTTTTCCTCCTCTACAATTGTTCTGGTTAGGTCTTTAAGTCACAGCAGTGAAAAGGCTGACTAAATCACAGCCTGAATGGACTTAGACAGATACCCAGGATAAAATTCTCCAGGATAACATGAGGCTGTTTGCATCTGAGCAGCTCCCAGGCCTGAAGAAGAATGGAGAAGGAAGGGGCACGCCACCTTCGCCTACTTTAACCTTTTCTTTGAGTTTCACAGAAGGGGCACTGATTGTTAATATTGTCAGGCCCACATATAAAGATGCATGCACGCATTTATTTGCACATGTGCAAAGATTCACCTAAGCTTTCATACAAATACACATAAGATTATCCGCAGATATGCAAACACACACACACACACACACACACACACACACACACACACATTCGCACAGGCTCCTAGAAGACCTAGTATGAAAAGACAATAACCTGGGTTGTTCCCAGTCATGCCCTGAGCCTCTCTCCTGCCAGATTCTGAGTATTTGACAGAAGTCTGTCTTCCACAAGCAGCATCAATCTATACCTCCAGACTGATTTGAAATAGTGTGTGTATATCAGTTAGTTCTTGCTGCATGACAAACTGCCCCCAAACATAGAGGTTTAAATAAAAACCAATTGCCTAAATCACTGTCTGTGAGCTGACAGTTTGGGCTGGGCTCAGCTGAACCATTCTTCTGTACTTGGCTAGGATCCCTGATGTGTCAATAGTCATCAAAGGGTCCTCAGAAGCAGGGCTGGTTTAAGATAACCTCAGCTGGGCTGGTATGTCTCACTTGACATAGTCCCTTGTCCTCTAGCAACATTGCCTGAGTTTATTGACATGGGGTTTATAAATTTCTAAGAGAAACATTCAAGGGTCCACACTCAGAAATGCACAGTGTCTTCTTTGCTGCACTTCATTAGCCAGAACAAGTCCCCTGGCCAGATGAGATGCATAAGATAGGAAAGAGATGTCCTTCTTGATGGAAAGAATGGTAATGTCCCATTGGAGAGAAAAAGAGGGAGAAAGAGAAGGAGAGAAAGAGGGAGCCATGCTTAGGGCCATTTTTGCACATATTACAGATTGAGAGTGAAGGGCCTTGGGAAGACCCAGCCTGGAGAATTGCTGAGTTCCCCCTGATCGAGGCAGGTCCTGGCCTTCCTGTGACTCTACGCAAATATGTCCCACCTCTTTGTTTCTGCAGTCACCCTGCCGTTTTCCCAAAACATGAGAAAACCATTTTGCTCTGTTCCGTTTTTCACTGACAGTTGAGAAGACGTTTTTACCCATTTATGGGTGCAAATTAATGAGATGACAACAGGCTGAAACCAATGACAACTGCTAATCTGTAAGCAAAAACAAGGGATGAGGAGCCGAGAGCAGTACAGCTGTTTTATTTTAATTGAGGAATGATTTTATGTTAGAAACACTCAATATTCACAGCAAATTAAAAATAATGAAGTGAATTGATACCAATGATATTTTTTTTTTTTGCTTACTATCCCTTTGTAAATCTATTTCTTCACACAAATTGACAGGTCTAATTGATACATACGCTATTATTCCTCATTAGTAGGCTGAATAAAATAATTCTTGATTAAATTTATTGCAATTTACCAATCCAGCATAATGTTTGCAAGCTATAAAAGTCAATCAACAGGAAACCAGGGGGAAGCCAATGACATTATTACACTTTATATAATGCATAAGTGGCCTCCCCACCCTGGCAAAGGGAAAGTCATCAGAAGACCCCCAAGTGGGCAACAACCAGGAAGAGGGGGCTCTGGCCGGGTACTGGTCACAGACATACAAAAGGGTCCAAGGCCACCTCCCCCTGTGTAGCTAGCCTGGGCTCAAGCCATCCCTGCTCTTCTCCACCCAGGCCCTTCCTACCCAGGCATTCAGCCCTTAGTGACTTTAACCTTCAGTGATCTCAGGGGCCTGGGGCTGGCAATGAAATCTGTCACCAGTACCCAGCCCTCCAGCTTGATATCAGAAGGGAGGCTGCCTAGAGAGAAGAGAAGGAGCCACAAAATGGCCCTCTGGTCACCTATCCTAGAGCATCCACATCAGGGGGAACCCTGAGTCCTACTATCTTCCCACGAAATAAGATACCATGGACTGTCTGCTTTCCAAGAATCTCAGATATCACACCTTGGCAGCATGATTGCAATATCCAGTTCTTTGAACATGTTCTAGTAGGCCCACCAAAGAAAAAAAATGGCATATGAATTTGTAATAACCTCTGAAAACACACAGAGACTGCATATAAAGCTATGGTTTCCAGTTTCCTTATGGAGAACCGGAATCTCTGCCTCCATTGGACCCCTGCATATATGGACCTGAGCTAAGGCTGCACCCTTTGGGTGGGTGGGTGTTCTCTACTCCTATTATCTGACATTCTTCCCCCTTTATTGTTTCGTGTCACCTGCTCACACCTGAAGGTATTTAAGTCTGTGACTCTTGGAGAAGAAGGTCTTTGAGTGCTCAAGGGCTTCCCTGCAGGTCCTGGGCTGTCTCCAGGTAACCATGTCCTCTGGGCTTAGCTATATTCAAGGATGCCCACCGTGCGACGTGGCAAACCTGCAGCCGCCCTGGATGACACCAGAAGTGCTCAAAGCTCCTGATGGCTTCTCCCCTGGGCTGGAGGCTCTCACCCCCCTCCTCTGGTTCCCCCTGCAAGCTGTGAGCAATTTGTCCCCCAGGAGCTCCTCAGCCCTCTGTCAAGCACACCCTTTGTGTGCCCCATTCTCCAGGGTCCCGCTCTCCAGACTGTGAGCTGTGAGTATTTGCGAGGTCATAACGGAGAAGGGCCATCTGGTCTCCTGGTTCCCCAATGTGTCCACTAAGGCCAGTACCCTGACCATCCATCAACAAATATTTATGGATCACTCAATAGAATGCAATACCCCAGGCACAATGACAGAGAGGAAATTTATGTGACACATGACACCTGTCCTTCCGGAACTTACATTCTATTTAGAGAGGTAAGTGTTAATATCGGTGCTACTGTGTGAATGTGATTTGTCCACACCAAAACTGATGTTGAAATTGGATGGCCAATACAGGGGCATTGACAGGTGGTGGGGCCTTTGAAGAGTCTTAGGACATGGAGGCAGAGCTCTAATGAATGGATTAATGCTGTCTTCTGGGAGTAAATGTTTGTTCTGACAGAGAAAGACCAGCTACATGAGACTGGGTTGTTATAAATCAAGTGCCGCCCTGTGCATTTACCCCTTTACATGTGCCTGTATCTGCCTCCCACTTTTCCCCCATGAGCCGGTGCATGAGACCCTCACCAAAAGCCAAGCAGATGCCAACTCCATGCTCTTGAAGCTCCAGCATTGTCGGCCAAAATAAACCTCTTTACCTTGTAAAATACCCAGTCTTGGGTGTTCTGTTATAGCAACAGAGAATGGACTGAGACAACTGGCAATGAATGAAGTACAGTAAGACCAGTTAGAAGACAACCAGAGGTGGCAGAGAGGAGCCCCAGACACAAGTCATATGTACAACCAAATGTAAGTGAGGCAGAGTGAGAGGAAGTCTCAAGTGAGGGAGAACCACTCAGATAGTCAGTCGCAACACACGGATTCTTTTGCATGGGCCTTGAATGCCACTGGGGCTTGGGAACATGTACCAAGGAGTCCAGACCATCAGAGTATGTCCCAGGACTGCAAATCTGACATCTGCCACCTACAGGTTTCACAAGAGCTGATACAAAGGACAGTCCATCACTTCTTACCTGCCAATTTTTCCTCCTCCTCCTCTTTTCCATTTCCACTTCCAGAGAAGAACGTGATCATATTGACTCCAACTGCAAACCCAGGAGGCCTCCCTCCACCTCTCCTGCCCACGACTCCTATCCCACCCCTGCACCCATCCTCCACGATGCTCTGAGTTGGCTTCCTTCTCCCCACCACTGTGCCGTGGACAGGGTCCAAGCCATCATTACTCACTCACAAGTGCCACAGACACATGAACCACATCCATCTCATTCACCCCTGCGGCCTCAGCACTCAACAGAAAGCCCAATACACGATAATCCTAATAACAATAGCAATGATAAGACGGTTCCTGACCTTGGACATGCATGTGCTAGCACTTGTGATAAACGTCTTATGTGCATAATCTCACGACACGGTTCTCTGTGGTTAATATCATCATCATTTACACATGAAGAGAATGAGGTTTGGAGGAACTTTGCCCAAGGTCCCACAGCTAAGGGGTCCCAGAGCCAGCACTGGAAATGAGGCCTGGTACCTCTGCCCCCAGTCTGGTTTCTTAATTCTCAGGCTGTGTTGTCTCTGAGAGTTTAGTGCCTATTTATTTGCCCATGAAAGGAGTGGATGAGAGCAAACCCTTCTCTCTCTCCTTGCCCCCAACTGGGCTCCTTCCAAGCCATTGTGCATGCTCTAGCCACCATAGAGGGTCTCAGGCAAGACTCTATTTTTGTCATCCTTACTTAAAATCTTCGATGGTTTCCAACCCATAAGTTCTCCTCTCCCCCTCCATCTTCTTGTCTCTTCACTTCTCCATTAGACCCAGTGAATAACTTCTGGATTCCTGAGTGCTGCCCTGTGCTGGTCTCTGCCCTGGACTCCTGCGTGCTCTGCTTCAGCAGATCCGAAGTGCTCTACCTGGCTCTTCCCCTCCCCAGACACCCCCTAGGCGCCTTTTGGGGGCACCTGTTTCTGCCTCCCGCTGCACCCTGCCCTTGTCCTACAGAACCGTAATGGCTAGGTGCTCTTGTTCTCTGCTCCATTAAACTGTCAGGTCCGTGAGGAACGACAGGCATTCTGTTTCCTTCTGACTCCTCATCGGCCGGCGCAGTGACTTACCCATAAATGTCAGTGCCTCCATCAACACCTCTTTGTTTTAATGAGTTGATTCAGTAAAGTTATTAGTGAACAAAGACAGCACGCAGTGTAAGTGGGCTGCAGGAACCCAAGATCTGGGGGGGGGGGAACAAACCCTCATGACACTTTGATGAGACAATGACAACACAGATGGGTGCCGTCAAACCTTGGTGTGTATCAGAGTCACCTACCAGGCTTATGAAAAGCCCAGCTTGCTGGACCCCCGATCCCAGTGTTTCTGATCCAGTAGATTCGTGAAGGGGGTGACAGAGGGGGAATTTACAAATTTGCATTTTTTACTAGGTTTCCAGGTGAGGTTGATGCTGCTGGGCTAGGAGCCACCCTGTGGCAGTCATTCTTCAAGAAGGTTCTGAGATGCCTGGTTAAAGAACAGGAGCAGTAGGAGTACCCAGTTAAACCAAGGATGAAATGAAGGAAAAGATCTGAAAACACAGTCCTCTGTTCTGTCTCGAAGTTTTTGACTCACCCAATCTTCCTGTAAAGTGTCACAGTCGTATCTGAATAAAAATGGGTTTTTTTTGGGGGGGGACAGCCTCACCCAGCTCAGTGTCCGCATTCAGGTGAAATTCTAGCCTGTGGCCTCCCACGGTTCAGAAGGGCTGCATTTGGCTCCTGGCTGCAGATGTCACACTTCCCAGGACAAGAGATTTCTGAGATGCCTCCGTTGCAACTGGTCACCCACAGCTGACTGACCGGTAGGGCCAAGATGACCCCTCCTCGTGGACGGGAGCAGCTCCAGCAAACCAATGACATTCTCCAAACAGCTCGAACAGGGAGGAAACAAACAGATTAATCTCTGAAATTTGATACCCGTTCCAGACACAAGTAGCAACAAACTTAGCGACAAAGCTGTCAAAATATGTTCCACAGCCTCATTGGCAAGAGATCTGGACACACGAAGGAAATTCAGCAAAACCAAATCAGTTGCCAAACCGGGAGGTTTGACAGCGTGTTCGGGAATACATTTAGATCAAAACAGGAACACATCCAAAGGAGCAAGTGTCTCCATAAATTATTATGGAATGATTAGAAATAATTAGTCAGTGATTTCAAAATATTATATATATTTTTCAGTGGTATTGAGGGGACGTGTGATATAACGTGGGATTTTATTTTTACATTGGGTTTTTCTCTTTTTTTTTCCTTCCTGCTCTCCAGCAGTTTTTAGAAATGGGGGCCACAGATGTACTATTGCACCATGCAAATCACGGGGGCTTAAAAGAATACATCTTCAGGCAGCAGGATGCCTTTGCAAAGCTTCTAATGGGTGGGAAACGGAAGGAAAAGCGATTCTTATGGCTTCCTGGGCTTTATTTGGGAGGGATGGTCTCTAGCTGCCGCTCCCGAGTTAGTCTGGGTCTCAGTGCAGCATTTACATTTCCAAAGGCCTCTGCTGTGGTTTGTGCCATGGTTTGGTTTTGGATTCTCCCAAAGGTCCCCATTTGAAAGCCTTGATCCTCAGTTTGGTGTTATTGAAAGATAGCACCAAAGGTGGGCTGTCATGGGAAAAAGTTAGACACAGGGGATGTGCCCTGGAAGGGGATGCTGGGACCTCTGTTTCCTGGTTGTCAGGAGGCGAATAGTGTTCTTCTGCCATGTGTGCCTGCCATGATGGATTGAGCCACCACAGGCCCAAAGCAAAGAGTCAAGTGACTATGGACTGAAACTTCTGGAACCATGAGCCAAATAAACATTTTGCTTTATTAAGCTGAGTTTTTCCAGTCATTTTGTCACAGTGGTGAAAAACGAACTAACAGTTTGGATATGATATGAGTGTGGTCTCAAATGTTCATGTGCTGGAAGTTTGGTCCCCAGTTTGGTGATTCGGGATCCAAGACCAAGTGGAAGGTGGTTAGATCATGAGGGCACTTTAATCAGAAGGAGTTATTGTAGTTCTCACTCACAGGACCCTGGATAGATCCCATGAGAGTGGACTGTTTAAAACACACACACACACACACACACACACATCTTGATCCTGAATCCCTTTGACTTCCTGTCTCACCATGTGATCTCTATTGCACAGACTCCCACCTTGATGCCATCCACCATGTTGTGATGCAGTCAAAAGGCTCCCACAGGAGTCATGCTGGTACCATGCACTTGACTCTCCAGAACAGTGAGTTAAACAAACCTCTTTTCCTCATAAAATACAGTCTCAGGTATTTTGTTTTAGCAACAGAAAATGGGACTCCTAAAGCCTCTAAAAGTGGTTGGGGTTGGTTCCTGATTCTTCTGAGGCTCCGAGAGGTTGAAGGTCACCTTCAAGTTCACATGGAATTCCTATCAGAACTGAGCTGAACTCCCAGGCTGCTTTCATCAGAACTCTCCTTTGGCTTGTGTGAAGAAACCTCATTACAAATCTGTTCCCAGTGCTCTGCCGCATACGAGAATGGCAAATATGTCCAGGCAACAGAGACACATCTCAGGGGCCTTCATTCCCCTGACCAGACCCGGAGTCTCCTACCAGGCAAAAAAAAAAAAAAAACACCCTTCCCAAACCCAGGAACCCCAGAAGTTAAGGATGCTTCTTCAAACCTTCCAATCCTGAGAAAGCAGGCCTGGAAAGACCCACACTCCTCACATCACAAAGGGGAAATAAGAGCCAAGCTCTGCCTTCCTCACACAGGGCAAGGAAACCCCAGCTACCTAACCATGAGGAGCCCCACAGGACACAAGGGACCAACCAAAGCCCAGTCACCACCCTGGCTGACCTCCCTGGCCCTAGTTTTTTCTTTTCTTCCACTTCCTCTTCAAGAGTTAAGACTTAACATACTGCTAAGGGGTATTAACTTTTAAGTTGCCATTAAACCAAATAATTATCTTCATCAATTGGTTCCGACCACGGAGCGTGGCTGAGCCTGTGTGTGAGTGGAGCTTTAAACTCCAGCATGTGCCTCCGCTAGGAAGGGCCGCTGTCCACAAAGGGACGTGAGGGAAATATCTGAATTCAATTTCCCTGTTCTAAAGTTCCATTTAAGCGGGAGGGGGCGAGGAGAAAGAAGAAGAAAAGGCAAGACTTCCAACCCAGGAGCAGGCCTTTACAGTTACGGCCTTTTACAAGATGATCCTGAGCTATGTTCCCTGTCTCAGAGGAAGGCACCAGAATATAAAATGGTAGTGAATTTGCATTACTTCCAATCCATCATTCTCTGGGTATATGCAGGAAAAACCAGGGGACCCGCTGCAACAAAGCTCAGCCTTCGTGTTGACAGATTCTTATTTAAGTGACTATGAATACAACAATTCCACAAATAATTTGTCAAGTGTGTGGCTGAACTGGCTCTGAACCCTGATAAATACCGGCTCTCCTTCCGCTACAAAAGCAGCGTGTTCCGTGTGCGGACAGCGTGGAACAGGAGCAAGGATTTAACAATCGATGCTACTATATTTCTCTCTTCTTTGTGGTTAAACAAAACAAAACAAGAAAACAACTTTGAAGAGTGGCGATTTCCCCTCGGTGCTAAGTACTGGGGATGGTGACGCTTTGGGATTCTACGTCCCACATCGCAGGCCCGTGGACCAGGGGTGCTCCTCCTGACTGCATGGATGGCCATCTGCCCTGCAGATGCCTCCAGCTTCTTCCTCATTGGGTGTTCTAGCTGGGTTCCCTGACGCCTCCGGTTCCCCTGGCAACTGGCCTCGACAACAGGCCTCGATGCTGCCTTTTGCAGCCTGTAGCCTGGTCCTCTGAGCTGGGGTGACCCCGCAGGGCAGCCATTACTGCACAGGAGCCCCGCCAGCAGACCTAAGGTTCCATACACGCCAGGGAGACCGGGCGACAAGTCCCCTTGAACAAAATGTAAATCTAATCATCTTTGAGGACTGCAATATACACCTAAATGTCTCTTGCAGATGTAATTTAGTATGCATTATTAATTTATTTTTCATAAAGCTCCCCTGCTCCTGAGAGGGTGAGTGAGAGCACGGAGCCTCTCAGATGATAAGACTCGTTTGTCAGGGGAAGGCGGGTGCAGGCATAAAAACAATTTCCCTTCTTCCAGCCCCATCCATGAGAATGCGCACACTCTTCTCTGGGAAAGAAGGCTCCTGCAAACTAGATTATTCCAGACGTTTTAATAAAGTGCCGACCTCTAATGGGACATGAACACTCCCGCCCGATTTGCAAAGTGGAGCGGTAACTTACAGAGGCTGGATGGCGGACCATCAGAAAGGGGCCTCTCCGTGTCCATTAGGCTGACATTTTTGACTCCTGGATGGCAATGCCTTATAGAAATCATTAAGAAATAATTAACTCATTCTAACATAAAATGCTAATTATTTATTGTTTATAAAGCAATTTTAAATAATGCAAAAAGCTCATGGAGTTGGGCTATCATGATTTTCCAGTCATTAACTTAACCAGAATTTGCATTTTGGGACTCTAGCCAGTGACTTACACGCGGTCCTTAAGTCATTTTTCAAACACCCTGTCCTATCTTAATCTATTCATCATTAATCACCTTTGGTCACTTTACATAGAGAACACTATTCAGATGAAAGATAAAAGAAATACATTAATAAAATGAAAGCCAGTCGGAATACTTGAAAACATAAGGCAGGGGAGGAATATGGTTATCAAAGCAATTTATACAGCATGCACTTAGTGCGAAAGTGGGGCTGGGGGAGCTGTTGCTTATTATTTAAAAGCGATGGTAGGAAGAAGCTGGGCTTTTAGTGCATCAGATGTCCTTTACCACTTCCGAAATGAGAATACACACCTACATCAGTCCCGGGAGCAGCTCTGCCCTTCCATAGTTGAGAGCAGGTCAACAAAGCCAGACAACATCCAGGCAGCTCCCTAACCCGGATTGCTATCACTGGTGACCACTGACTGGCCAGGCAAAGACACAGCCACCAAGGACACTTGGGTTTCCCTCTGAGGCATGGATCCATTCACACTGAGCTCTGTTACTCCAGGTTCCTTGAGGGTCACAGGAGGGCATACTGAGCCCTACTCATGGTAGCAGCTCCTCATTGGTTAGTAGTGTCCAGGCTACATCCTCTGGGGGAAGCTACCCCTGCTGCTCTCAGCCCTCCCCTGCACATAGGTCTGCAAATGAACCCAGGACATTCTGAACCAGTTGGGGTCATGGCTTCATCTCCTAGCTCACAAACTGCCCATGTCCTCCTGGGCAGCATCCTAGGCAAAGCCAACTTGGTTCGGGGGCAGATCTGTGAGCTAGAGACCTGGGCTGACCTTCCAGAATCACATAGAAACTGGTCGAATAAGGGTTGTCCCACTCAAGGACTTCCTATTATCGGGTTTCAGGGATGGTGACCAGATCATAGCTGGTTGAAGCATCCTTTGGTGGACTCGGTGTCAGACTGACATCTTCAGAGAAGGACGGTTGAGTCCCTGCCCAGCTGAACAGTTGGAAGGGGAGAGAATTACGCCCCCCCCAAAAAAAATCAGGAGGCGCTAATGCTGGGGTCAGTGAAACTTTGGTAAATAAGTGTGCAATTCAGTGCTGGGGCAAGCTGAGGTCCAATAGTAATGACATATTCTGCGTAATGGATGTAAGATTGAGAGTATAGACAGAATCCAAGTAAAAAATTTTTTATTAAAATATCACTCCAATGAGAATGACAATCATCAAAAATACAAATAATAATAAATAGCATGGAGGATGTGGGGGAAAGGGACCCTTATACACTGCTGGTGGGATTATAAACCACTATAAAGTGCAGGATGGAGTTTCCTCAAAAGACTAGGAATGGAACTGCCATGTGACCCTGCTAGACCACTCCTCATATTTACCCAAAATAATAATAATAATAATAATAATAATAATAATAATAACAATAATAATAAAAGCCAGAATACTATAGTGATACATGCATACTCATGTTTACAGCAGTTGTAGTGCACAAAAGCCAAGTTATGGCACCAGCCTAGGTGTCTATCAATGGATAACTGGATAGGGAAAATGTGCCATATGTACACAGAGGCGTTTTAGTCAGCCATAAAGCACAAAATCATGTCATTTGCAAGAAAATAGATGGAAGCGGAGATCATCATGTTGAGCAGAATATAACAAACACGGAAAGTCAAGGTCAGGTGTGCGCTCTCATACGTGGAAGCTAGAGAGAAAAATATTTTGAGAAAAGGAGCTTGGGAAACCCGTAGAGTTGAGGAAGGGGTTCCGCGGGAGGGAGGAGGGGAGGGTAAGGGAGGGCACTGAGGAATAAAACTGGTAAAATTATGTTATGTGCATATACAAATATGTCACAATGAATCCCAGGGTAACATCATCATAACGCACTAGTAAAAAAAGAAGAAGAAAATGTTTTAAATTTACTTTGCAAGGCCAGAGGAGCCATGGAAGGTTTTGAAGCAGAACAAAGGAATATGCAGAGCACGGAGGGTCCGAGGTTTTCAAAATGCACTAAAATGAGTTTCTGTTTTATATTCCTCCACAAGGTGACTATGGACACAAAGGCAGCTCTCTGGGAACCGGAGACTGCATCTGTTTGCTTCACCTCTGTATTTTCAGCACCTATAACAGCTCCTGGCACACAGTAGGGTTCCTGTCGGCCTGGCTACTAACTGGATAGTAAATGAAACCAAATTCAGTGGAATGGTTTCAATGGTATTAAGCATGTTCCTCTGCTGTACACCACAAGGCTTGTATCTGGACATCTCTAACAGCCAGGAGAAGCCTGGAGTATATAGTGGGATTGCTGTCTGGTACCTTTTGGGCCATGATTTTTATTATTTTACTAGTACCATGTTTCCAAACCCTGACAAGCACAGTACTCAGAGAAACTAAGCCATTGCCTGGCACTGTTGGAAGCAGCAGGAACAGCTGCCAATCATAATGGAGGCTAAAGCAGGGAGTCCCTTGGCTGAAAGTGACCAAGAGGTGCTCTGTTCATAAAGTAGGGAGAGGGAGGCCACTGGCTGAGCAGTTGGGGAACATTGTTGGTGGGGACCCAGACCAAGATGTCTTGCAGCGGGACTTGGAACACTAACAGTGGACCTGCCCCAAGCTCTGGAATATGGGCCTTGTCAACACTCTGCGGTCAGTCTCAGGAGGTGTCATTGTTGTGAAGGGGAAGCGGGAGAAGATGGCACGGCAGGAAGAAGTAGTAACACAGTCAGGAGGAACACAAAGATCTGGGGAAAGAAGCCTGACACTGGACAGGGCTGATGACCCATGTATGCTGGTCAGCACACTTCTGCTCACCAGGGGATGCTCTGAGGCAGATGCCCCAGGGTCCAGCCCTTGCAGTGGGTACCACCAAGACAGCACAGGCAGCTGGCTGCTGAAACAGAGCACCCCCTGGGTCAAGGAAATTAAATATCGACTTTCATGGCGTGCCGCCTTTTGATTTGATCCACCA
The DNA here is from genome assembly GCF_052094955.1 of Ictidomys tridecemlineatus. Classification (NCBI taxonomy): domain Eukaryota; kingdom Metazoa; phylum Chordata; class Mammalia; order Rodentia; family Sciuridae; genus Ictidomys; species Ictidomys tridecemlineatus. The sequence goes on along the minus strand of NC_135491.1, from coordinate 20,552,130 downwards.
CATCACCCAAATTGTCCTGTCCTGGTTAAGGGAGTGGTAAGCTTTGTGGTACTGAAATTCCATCCCGGAGGCAGATCCTGCTTTGTGGATTCACTCTTGCCATTTACTTGTTTGAATCAAGGTCAAATGATAGCATCATTTCATGGATGCTTTTCAAACATCTCCCCCAAGTATGGTTTTTTTTTTTTTTTCACTATAACACAACTCCTGCCCAAAGAAACCAGTTTCTGAAGTTCCAGTCAAAAAGCAGTAATGTTCTATCCACACATTAATGATTCCAAAATTCTCCATTATGAACAATATTTATCAAAAACAGCCCACTATCAGATGAAAGATGTGCCTTATCTTTTCTTGTCAACTAAAACATTATTCACTGAAAGTTTCTTTCATATCTGTTTCAGGGGTTTCCGTGTCATTTTAAATTGCAAATCAATCATATATCTCCAAGCCCTAGTTCTGTAGGAGAGATTAACGCTCTGGCTAAAATTGTTTACAAAGCCATTTGTAAACCTTCTGTGGATGCAGATGAGGCAAGTTTACCAGTTTAACATTGTTGATCCCAGAGAAAGCCTTAAGCAATGACTTCAGAGGGCAAAAAAATTTGTTCATTTATCATTATTGTCATGGGCTTTCGCAAATGATAACAATTTGTCTTCATCCTATTTTTAGACAATGAGCCACAATAGAGTCCAGAAAGCCATCTTGCCAGATGGGAGAAGGTGCTTTCATTGCAAAATGTTGTCTTTTTCTTTCCCTGCCCTATAAAATTGGCTTAAGTGAGAACCAAGGATATGTTTTAATGTCAGGATTCCCAGAAGACATAATGACATACAATAAAAGCATTGCCAGCCTCAGGAAGGATGTGGCTCAAATGCATTGAAGACTGTTTTTCAATCTAAAACAGGGACTTCTGGGATCGAGAGAAGCGTGGTAAAAGCCTGGGAGATAGTTATGGATTTTAGCACGCTTTCCTTCCTTATTAATATTCCCCCCTTTTTAAATGAAACACTGCAATAGGAAGCCCAATTACTTCTCATTAAGATGAATAAAAATGTTAGAATAAGCTGGACATAAAATAAACATTTAAAGTGATATATAGCTAATTCCTCCGAGCTCTGAACTACTAATCAGGAACTCTCTACGGAAGAGAAGAGAAGAAAAATCCAGTTTTCGTTAGGAGAGTTCCAGGTTCTGTTGAATGGCATCCAGCTTCATGTGTGCTCACCCCACGGGTTTCCGACAGCCTCCTCTAGAGGAGGGGACCCTTGTTTTTGTGTCTTTGACAGTCCACGTCCCTAGGAGTCACCCCTGCCCCGCCACCATGAGAGGCTGGTCTCCCTGGGTCTCCATCGGTGCTGTAAGTCAGTCATCCCCAATCATTTCAGATCAAAGGACTGTTTCACCTATGGGGAGAAACTAGCAGGTGAGGCTTACAGAGATTCTGTAATAGAAAGTCAAGTCTGGAGTCCAAGAGCAGGAGTAAGGGGCAACACCCAACTTCATATTCTAGAACCCTTTAGGATTTAGCTACTATTTCAGCAAATAGTGCTATTGACTCATGGACATATGTTGGTGAAAAATGAGAGCATTGCCAAGTGTGAACCCTTCTGGAAAATGTGTTCCCAGATAGCAGGTGCACACGCATGCATACACGTGAACAGTCGTGTACACACGCACATCTGTCTGAGGGGTTTGTGAGAGCAAAGGATCTAGGGAAGTAAGGGAGGCTGATCCCTTTGCTTGAGCTATCGAGGTATACAGTAGGCATTCAAGAAAGGTTGCTGCAGCCCTGCTCTGGGAGAACAGCAGCTGGGTGGAGCCCGCAGCTGCTGTGGTTGGTTGCTCTCTTAGGTTAGTTTGGGTCCCTTTCACACTGTCTGGAGGGCAGACCCCACTCAAAAGAAAGCTGCTTTTTTTTTTTTTTAAAGAGAGAGTGAGAGAGGAGAGAGAGAGAGAGAGAGAGAGAGAGAATTTTTAATATTTATTTTTTAGTTCTCGGTGGACACAACATATTTGTTGGTATGTGGTGCTGAGGATTGAACCCGGGCCGCAAGCATGCCAGGCGAGCGCACTACCGCTGAGCCACATCCCCAGCCCAAGAAAGCTGCTTCTTTGCCAGCTGTTTCCATAAAAGCAGACAGAGACCCCTTTGCATGGAATCCCCCCATGGCTTCACCTTTCACCCCAACCCCCCTCCCAGGGTCGATGCCCCCAGCCTCCCTCCATCACCCACATTGGCCGTCTCATTCATGCTCATCTCCTGGCTCTGCCTCCAGAAGCTCCTGCTATCCCTCCAGCCACAGCCTAGGACAAGACAGGATCCTTAAAGTAGACTTTTATTTTTTTTCCTTTTTAAAATCTTATTTTTTTAATGTTAACTTAGATTACAGAAGTATTCACTCATTTTCCCATATTTTAATTGCAGGGCCAAGTCTTCCTCTTGGCCTACAGGTCTGTGGATGGGTGTTTCATGTACTTTTTCTTCTATAAACTACAGCCATAACATATAATCTATAAAAGCATCACAGTTCCTTTAAAACAGATGGAAAAGATCCTCACAAAGCAAAATAGGTACAAGATTCCTCTAGATTTGCATGGTCTGTCCCTACCTTTTACATCTCCTTGTCACACCTAATTTTCTTGAACTGATCTTCTTCCCCAAATATCATATGCAGTTTTCATACATACAACAAATTGCGTTTGTCTTAGTATGAAACGAGAACTCTTAGCTTTGTTAAATGACATAATTAGAATAACACGTCCAGCAGGGAGGTGCTTCCTCTTGGCAAACGTACCACTTTTGACAACTGGAGACATAGGAGGGCCTGGGATCTTCCCAAGAGCTGTCGATATCAGTCCCAGTTCTAAGAGGAACAGAAATTATCCACTATTTAGGTAAATTGCTATCCATCCATGAATTCTGGAGTCATTTGGACTTGGGTTCAGATCTTGGCTATGAGACATTGGAACTGTTGGCTTCTAGGTCTCAGCTTCGATGTCCTCGTTCATCCAGGGAGGACCGAATAGTTCCTTGGTTGAGAGGGATGTCGAGAGAGTGAGTTCAATGACGCTTGTGAAGTCTTTAGTACAAGGTCTGGATCGTGGTGGGCGTTCAAAATAAGGGATCGCTGCTGGTCTTGCTGCCACAAGTGCCGGTGGCAATGAATAAATTTTATCTGTAACGTGGGAAGACACGCACAATGTAAACTTTACCATCTGAACCATTTTTCAAGTGTGCGACTCAGCAGTGGGAAGTACCTTCCCGTGGTTGAGCGACTGATCTCCAGAACTCTTTTGTCTTGTGAAACTGAAACTGTCTGCACACATATTAGACAGCAGCTCCCTCCCGGCCCTCGCCCCAGCCTGGCCATCCATCCCAGTGGAGGCCACACTCAATGCTGAAACCACTGTTTTGGTCCTTTTTTTTTTTTTTTTCTCCACCTCTCTTCCATTAGGGCCACCAGAAGCTCATTGTTTCAAGAAAGAGATGTGCTAACAGAAAACAGAAAAAGGAATTTTCTCATGGCATTAAGGTCTCAAAAGTCCAAATCCAGAGAACAGACCAAGAAGGAGCCCAGGCATGAGCGATCGATTGGCAGAAAACATGATGAATCAATGTAAGGTTTTCTGCTCCAGAGGCCACACAGATGGTCCCAAGGGGAGAAAGGAGAAAGGAAAGAGAAAGCTTAGGTGTCAGAAGGTTCTCAAGCAAGGCCTGGACCTCTGGATGTCTCTGGGATTGAGCCCCAACTAGATAATAAGGACATTCATGGGCACCTCGAATAGGAATGAATGACCACTCAGCAACAGCTCAACTGGATGGAGAGATGACCCACTTGTCCCAAAGATACCTTGTCACTATATAAGACTCTCAGAAAACCTGGATAGGCTCGAACTTGGCTAAGGTTGTTTTCATTAACTTGGCAAAATGAGTCCTGCATTAAAAACTAAGCAAAATGATGAGAAAAGAAATGCCAGCTATTTTTCCTACAATTCCTGATCTTGGGCACTGAGGTTCAGAGAGGCTCTGTCCTATAGCTCCCCATGACAGCGACCGCACCTTCCACTGCCTTAAATCTCTGCTCAGAGGTCAAGCCGATGGTAGAACAGAAAGACTTGATGATTGAACCATAAGGTAAAAATAGAGCAAATTCCTTTGCTTATTAATGTCAATCATAGTAAATGTCAGTAAAGATTAAGCATCTATTGAGCACCAACCCTGTGCCAGAGGCTGTTTTCGACAGTCTGATTCAAAGTAAATAAAACAGATGCAAACCCCTCCCTGAAGGGCTCTTTTCCCACAGGAAATGGACAGACTACCAGGGAGGCCAAGGAGGACTGGTGGGAGAGAAGGGTTGGTTCCTGCTGTCAGGTCACCAGCCTGCCTAGCCCCCAGCTCTGTGTCTTCCTAATCACCAAGTCCAGCTTCAGGAACCAAGCACCTCCACTGTGATGGGCAATAAAACCATTTCCCAAAGTGAGAGCTCATACTTCCTTAGCCAGTTCATTCAAAACCACATCAAATGGATAGATGACAAATCACTCAGCAGGACTCACGTCAAACCAATGCCTTTGCCTAACCATCCACCCCCTAATCCCCCCCCCCCACTGCATGCACAGCATGAACCTGCATAGGGGTTCTTTGGGCCACCCAGGTCACTCTCCCTTCTCGTGGTCACAGAGCCAGAATTATATTTGTGGTTCCTTCCCTTCCCCATGCAGCTCCTGTGCTCCAGGGGAATTCGATGCTTTCCCAGCTCTAATCATGGAGCACAGGCCTCTGGCCGGAGCTCCTCCATTTGGCCATAGGAATGTGGTTCACGGCTTGGCCCAGGACCTCACTTGTCCAATCAGATGACCTCTGGGATACTCTGTTTCCTGCTGGACGTGAATGAAGAAGCACCACAATGACCCAAAGGTGCCCGCAGCCATGATGGGACCACAAGAGGCTGAAAGTGCAGGGCGAGTGCTTTTCAGATGTACCTGCTCTTGCTTTGACAAGGCTCCTCTCAAAAGGTACAGCCTAATTTTCCTCCTCTTGAGTGGGTTGGACTTGGTAACCTGCTTCTGATACAGAGTATGCTGAAAGGTCATGCTCTGTAGCTTCAGTGTGAGTCATAAAACTGAGCTTCCACTTGTCTCTCCCTCTCTTTAATTTTAATTCATTTATACATATATGAATATATATAGGAAAGTGTGTATATTACATTGATACTGGGGATTGAATCTAAGCAGAGTTTACCGCTGAGCTGAATCCCCAGTCCTTTTTATTCTGAGACAGGATCTCATTAAGTTGCTTGAAGGTCTCACTGAATTGCTGAAGCTGACCTCAAACTTGCAATCCTCCTTGCCTTAGCCTCCCAAGTCATTGGGATTACAGATGCATGTAACTGTGTCCAGCTCGAATTGTCTCTCTCTCTCTTTCTTCTCTCTCTCTCTCTCTCTCTCTCTCTCTCTCTCTCTCTCTCTCTCTCTCTCTCTCTCTCTCTATCTTGGGTCCTTTGGTCTGAGAAAAGCCAGCTTCCATGTTGTGAGAAAGCCCAAGGGGGAAGAACTGAAGCCTCCCACCAACCATTAGCACCAGTCCGCCATGTGGAAGGAAATCGTTTTAGAGGCAAATCCCCCTGTCTCAGTCAAGCTTTCAGACCATTACAGAAAGAACTGATATCTTCACCGCACCCTCATGAGAGCCTATGAGTCAGAACAACCCAGCTGATCTTTTCCTTAATTCCTAACTACATAGTTACTGTGAAATAGCAAGAGAGTTTTATTCTTCTAAGCCACTGAGTTTTTTAGATAATTGGTTACATAATAATACATAAAATAACATAGGCTCCCATACCAAAGCAAAATTATTAGGTGGCTGGATCAACCCTTACCTGAAGTTTCTATTTGTGGACTTTTCAGTTAAGTGAGTCAGCATAGTCTCTTTATTATTTCAGCCCGCTTGGATTGGATTGTTTGTAATTTACTACAAAAACATCTTGGCAGTTACAGTCTCAAATTTTTCTTCTCTTCTCAAACTTCTTAAGGAGCTAAAGGTATGAATTAACTTCTACTCTCAAACTTCCTAAGGAGCTAAAGGTATGAATTCTATTTAGCTTGAGGTAGGAAGTTAGTTTATACCTGAATATATAAAGAATTTATATATTTGAGGGATAGTTCAGATCCAAACCATAGTTAATAACCCTTCAAAGTAACAACTCTATCATTATTGGCTGTTATCTGATTGTTCAAAACAAACAGAAGGTGCACAGTGAGAGGCTATTTTTTTACCTGACCTCTTACAAAAAGTAATAGAAGTGAAAAACACAATACATAAAAATAGGTGCATATTTTGTAAAAAATACAAGGGGAAGACCACAATAAGGAGAATGTTACTCACTGTGATTGACAATGCTCAGAATGATCTGCGAGGCGTGGGCCGATGATAAGCCCTGGAAGACAAGAAATCCAAGTTGAAAGGAAGTGCTGAGTGAGATCCGTCTCCCAGAGTGTATGAGCCAGCTGTCATTGCTGTGACAAATACCTGAGGTAAACAACTTAGAGGAGGATATTTCTTGGCTCTCATTTTCAGAGGTGTCTGTCCGTGGTCGGCTGACTCCGTTGCTTAGACCCCAGGTGAGACGGAGCATCATGGCGGAAGGGTGTCTTAGAAGAAACCCTCCCAGCTCATGGCAGCCAAGAAGGGGAAAGACAGGAGGGGCCCAGGACAAGATATTGTCCCCAAGGGCACACTCTTGGTGACCAACTTCCACCCACCATGCCCTGGTTGCCTGTGGTTTCCACCCCCTCCCCGTGAGTCCATTCAACTGTCAATGGATTGATCCACTGATGAGGTCAGAGCCCCCCGTGAACCAACCACTTCCCCAAAGCCCCACGTCTGTCTGGACATTGCTTCACTGGGGACCAAGCCTTCAACACAGGAGCTTTTGAAGTTTAGATCCAAACCATAAACAAGAGTCTTTGGAGACTCTCCTTACTCTCAACAAAGCTAAAATTGGCCAATAACAATCACTACGTTTCATGCACCAATGGTGGACATTGCCTAACTGTGTGATTATGGACACGAAAAACTACACACACAGGATCCACCAACACCTGATAAGAGTGATCAGCACATTGTATTTTTATTTGGCTCTTATGCCTTCCTCCTGCATTTTGTTTTAAATTAAGATTATACCTGCATTATTGGTTCCATATTCAGGAACTAGTTGGAAACTGGCTTGCATGAAGTCCATCACAGGGACGCTTAGGTCTCATTTCATGTTTCATAGTAAACATTTTGGGAGGATAGTCAGGGTTAACCTTTGCCCTTGGAGACACAAGAACTCAATATGGATCCCACCATATTGAAATTCCTCTTGAAATGCCTGTGTAACCCTGAGCAAGGTACAGGGTCTCTCTCTCAACATGAGCCTCTCATCTGTAATAGTAATTATTTTTTTTAACAATAAAAGTAGCACACACTTCTCTAGAACTTACTGTTTTTCAGACCCTGTACTTGGCATTTCCCGTTCCTTCACTCATTTAATCGCGTCTCCTAATATAATTCTCTTATCCCCATGAGGATATAGAGGACACTGCATTGGTAATCCCCTCTTTCATTCGGAAACGAAATATCAAAAAGCATAATTAACAGACTACAAAGTTATCTTCTGTAACATTTCTCATGGTCTGAAAGGGTTTCCCCATTTCTACCCTGTGGCCAATTTTTCCTCCCACTCTCTCTCACGTGCAAATGCACAGTGAAAGCACAAATCCTGAAAATCAATGTATCGTTGCTTTTTCATCACGGCCATTTCCATCTACTCTACCTGGTCTCACTGGGGACATCAGGGGGACACAGGACTTCAAAGAAAAATGCCATCTTAATTGGATAGGTCTTTTTTTAACATTTACCGTTTCCTGTTGGGTCTGGCTCAAGTCAGTCAATATTTTTTTTTTAATAAACAGGGGAAGAAATAAAGCACACCATCTAAAACCCACATCTCTGAGTTACTCGTGTGTGTTTGATATAATTGTGTTGATTCCGGCATCCATGTGGGCGCAGCTCCATGCAGGGGCATTCGCCACTTTAGATATGCTGTGTGCAAAATGAATCGGTACGAATGACAACCCAGTTCAGCCCTTTCCGACATAACTTCCTGTCATCACCCACAGATGGAGGAATCTCAATTTGGGGGGGATGACCCAGGTTCGGTCTACTGATGCCCAAATTCTCAGTTGAGACACTGAAAGACGTGTTGCTTTCACTGACACATTGTTTGCAAAAACACTGAGGAAATACCATAAAGTGTTCTGCCTTCTCTTCAAATCAAGACCAGGAAACAGAGTCACATGGTGAATCCACTGTAGATGCAGCATGAATCCAGGGGAAGTGTTGGATATCAGGGAGACCTGGCTTCAGATATCAGCTCTGCCATCTGCATTCCTCTGAGCCCATTTTCTTGTTAGGATGACCTGACGTTGACATTTACATACTCCTTGAAACATAATAGACTCTCCATAAAGTAAAACTTATCTCTGCTTTTCATTCATTCCCTCAACCCCTGAGCTCCAAATGTATACAGAAGATGACTGGGGCCTCTCCACCTGGGCGACCTATAAACACATAGAACTCAACAGGATCAAGCAAGCTCAGTGTGTAGTTCTTAAATTTGCACCAACCCGAAAGCTGAGTCACTCCTCTGTCTTTCCTTCTCTCTCTATTTCTATCAATTCAATAACTCATCCAAGACATTTGTACTGGACTTGAGCTTTGAACTTGGCTGAACTTGAAGCAGGGTGGGGATCCTTGAAGCAGGGTGGAGAGGCAGATACATGCTAGCAAAGATCAGGCTGGTGAAGAGAAGAGCTGCCTTGAGTCTAGTGGGAATCATGTAAGCCAAAATATTCCTGGGGTGTTTGGAGGAAGACATTTACCTAGCATGGCCCAAGCCCTGCCATGCAGGCACAGGGACCTCAATACTCCCAGGTAATCTAGTTTTTAAAAAGCAATAAATCATACACACACACACACACACACACAAACATACACACACACACACACAAACACACACACACACACACACAGGCACTGAGCAGCATACTAAGATGATATTACAAACTAAAATCGGGTGGTGAAAAAGAAGGCAAGAGAAATGAAGGAAAAGGAAATACGTTAATTGTATCATTAATCACGGAAGGGAATAAAGAAGATAGTGTCTAAAGAAATAAGAACTAAAGGTGTCATAATTTCTGTGTTAGTCAGCTTTTTGTTGCTGTGGCCAAAGCATCTAACAAGAGCAACTTAGAGGAGGAAAAGTTTATTCAGGACTCATGGTTTCAGAGTACTCAGCTGATGGTGGACTAACTCATTGCTCCGGGTCTGAAGTGAGGCAGAACTTCATGGCAGAGAAAGTTTCTCAAATTACGGCAGCTTAGAAGCAGAGTGGAAAAACAAGAAGCCAGGGACAAGATATAGTCCCCAAGGGCACATCTCCAGAGACCTACTTCTTTAGCCATGCTCCACCTGCCTACAGTTACCTCCTGCTATAGTAGTCCTTTCACAGTGTTGATGCATCAAATGGATTAATCCATGGATGGGGTTACATCTCTCATAATCTATTCATTCCACCCATGAACTTTTCAGGGGATGCCTCATATCCAAACCATAACATAATTATAATTATAGCAGTTATGGCCAGAACAAAGAGCAAACCTTCTTAAATATCAGGAGAACCAAAGCAAATAAAATAGTAGAGGACAAATAAGCACGTGCATATTCAGTGATCTTTCAGAACCACACCAAATGCCCATCATAGGAAAGGTAAATGTGCATGATGGATCTCTCGGGAAGATTGTCAGGTTGGGCTGCAAAGCCAAGCCAACCCCAGGTTGCATTTAGGAGATGCACAAATCCAAGTCATTTGGCAGAGTCAGATACAAGAAGCATATTCAAGGTGTATCAGCCAGATGGAAATGCTTCACATCTGTGAGGGTAGAATTCAGGGCAAAGGCATAAAGGAGACAGAGAAGGGATTTTGTTTATACTAAACAGTTTCCCAAGGAGAACCCAACCATTCTACATGTCAGACGATGCCAAAGAGCCGTGTCACAAAAACGACCAGTGACTCAGGGGCAGGCAGAAGCAATCATCTTTGGAGACAATTCAGGACTCACCCCCCCCCCCCAGACAGACAAGGGGACAGAGAGTCAGAGCCTAGGAGCCCAGGATCACAGGATGAACGAGACCAACCACACTGAGCCACACAGATTACACACTCTAACAATGGATCATTTATTTTTTTTGAATGTCCATAAAACATCATTGACCACAATCTAGGCCACAAAAGCACACCAATATTTAAAAAAATAAAAGAAAACAAGAGCATGATAGATAGACCTATTATCTGACTACAATGTAATAAGAACAGGGGTAAATAATAATGGAAAATAAAACATTATAATAACTTCCTCTTAGGCATACTTTAGGTTAGAGAGGAAAGACAGTCTCGAATGTAAGAATTTCTAAAAGAAAATCATAAAACACTATTCAAAAACTATGAGCACAGCTAATACAGCCAAGTCACAAACTCAAACATTTATGTCAAATAGAAAAACAAAGAATAAACCATCTAACTCAATGTTAGAAATTAAACAAACGTGAGAAAGAAGGAGATGTAAAAGATAAAACCCAAAATTAATTAGTTTGAAAACCAGAAACCCAGAGAACTAAAGAACAAATTCTGCAAGCTCTTTCTTTAGGGGAGAGCGAAGAACCATACGATAAAGGACTCAAATCTGGTCCAAGCCTGGGGAGATGCTTTCATCTTTTACAAAATCATCTGACCCAGTAATGCTTAAACGGTGTGAGGCATCTACAAAGAAGGGAAAATCCCAGTATCTTTCATTGAAGCAAATATAATATTATGTCCAGACCTGGTAGAGATGGAACAAAGCAATAATAAACAAAACTGTAGCCTAACATGTAGATAAATGCATATATATATTACGTACATTAATGCAAAAATCAGATATGAATTATTAGTAAACTACATCCATTAGATGATCAAAAGTAATACATGACTGAACTGTCTTATTTTGGAAATTTAAGAAGGGTAAAATAACATAAATTCCAATAAAGAGGTCATCCTATTACTAGATTTTAGAAGAAAACCAAAAACGCTAAGAAAAAGTGCTTACTAAAATTTAGCAACCATTCTTGATTTTTCAAATGAGTCAAAACAATGAGATTAATAAAGATTTGTAAAGAAATTTATAGAGACGCTGGGGTCCTAGCTCAGTTGGTAGAGCATTTGCCTCCCACATGTGAGGCACTGGGTTGGATCCTCAGCCCCACATACAAATAAATAAATAAACTAAAGGCATTTAAAAGAAAGAAATTTATAGAAATGACACGACCAAGTTGAAAGTAGAGGCTCAGAAAGTTCACAGATAAGGACTTACAAATGGCTCAAACATAAGAAAAAACACTTAACTGCACTCTAATGAGAGGTCCCCCAATTAGAGCTGTGTTGTGATTCCATTTTTCACTTATTGATTTGGCAAAGGTCCAGAAGTTTGATAACACTCTGTTAGAAAGGCTGTAGGAAAACAGACATCATATATTGCTTGTGGGAATATGAATTGGTATAACCCCTGTGGAGGGCAAATCAGCACCATCTATCAAAATTACATATGTATATACCCTTTGACCCATCAATTATACATTTGGGAATTTATCCTCTAGTTACAACTTGCACACACATGAAATGATATCTCTGCAAGGTTATTCATTAGCATTACTTGTAAGGAGAAAAAAAATGGCAGACAACCTAAATGTCCATTCAAAGGAAACTGTTAAAAAATTATGGTACATCCATACAATAAAACACCATGAAGCTGTGAACAGATAACGAAGACTCTTTCTATATATAAGAAGAGTGCCAATATATATCACAAGTTAAAAAAAATGGGCCAATCACATGTACGTGAAGCTGCCTTTCTTATACAAGGAGAAAAAACAAGAATATATATTTGTGTTAAGTTTTAAGCAATTTCCTGTCATTGTAAGAAATGGTCCTTCAAATGTTGTCCCCAACTTATTTTTCTAGGTCAATTGTTGTTCAGTCTTATTCCCTAAGGCAAACACACAAACTATGCTTTCATGATATTCAGTTACTTAAAAGTATCTGGTCATCTTCTGCCTAAAACACCAAGAAGCCCTTGTCTGACAGATGAGCTACTCATTCTGCACGAAAATCCACTTCCGATGCCACCTCTCCACTAGGGAAAGAGAGTGGCTTCCTTCGGTGGAGTCCCATGCACAGCCCTATGGTCAAGTTGCATTAAAATTCTTTGTTCAGATATACAAATCCCAAGAGGACTGTGAGAAGTCCAGGGGCAATGGTTGTGCATTAGGTTTACCTTGGAATCACTGTGATTTATCCTGTCCACATTATGCAGGCAGTAAGTAGGCTTTAAATGGACAGGGGGCAGGGAGACAATCTAAAGGTCCACCAATGAATGAATGGATAAACCAAACCGTGATACCAATATACAATGAATGCATTCAGCCTCACAAAGGAAGCTCAGACCCATGCTGTAACATGAACGAAGCCTGAAGATCTTATATGAGACACCTAGAGCGGTTGACATCATAGAGACAGAAAATGGAAGGGTGGTCACCAGGGATTGGGGGCAGGGAAGAATGAGGAGTTACCATCGATGGGTGCAGAGTTTCAGTTTGAGAAGATGGAAGGTTCTGGACACAGCCAGTGGTGATGGCTGCACAAGAGGAAGTGTGCCCCTGATCTATATCCCTAAAAATGACTGAAATAGTTGATTTTATATTATGTATATTTTACCATAATAAAAAGCACACCTTGAATGGGATATCCAAGGAATCCTTAGCATACAAACTCTTCATCCTCAAAAAAAGTCTATCTTATACCCAAAGCAGGAAAATACTTCACATTGTTTCCCAGCTCATCTGTCAAAATCAGTGCTACCGTTAGAAGGTTTTCTCCTGGGATTTCATTGAAAGCTGTAAATGAGTGGGCACTGAGACCTTAGTAAGTACACTACACCATTCATTTGTGAATAAACGACAGTGGCCCATGATGTGGCCAACATGGGGTGCAGGGACCCAGAGGTGAGAGAGGCAGATATCGCTCCTCACCTCAAGGAGCTTCCCACCCAAGGCTGAGTCTACAAACCCAGCTACCTTCAAGACCCTTTGCTTCCAATCCCTTCCACTGGATGGGCCACCCTCCTCCTGGTCTCTCCTGGCTATTTTCTGTATAAGCTTCATCTTAGAACATTGTGTGTGTGTGCTGATGTTCCACAGTAGAGAACCAATTCCCTTCAGTAAACAAAACACAAAAAGTTTATGAAATACATTGCCAATGGCTCATCTTTATGTTTTATTTTCAAGTGGCTTACTGCTGGGGTGGAGAAATGCTATTGATTTTTGTATGTTGATCTTGAATCCAACAATCTTGCTGAACTCAATAGAGTTCTAACAGTGTGTATGTGTGTGTGTGCGTGTGTGTGAGTGTGCGCGTGCGCGTGCGCGTGTGTGTATTCCTTTGGTTATTATGGGTAGATGATTATATCATTTGTAGATAATATCCTTCCTATCGCTTCCCTCCCAATCCTTATGACTCTGAATTCTTTTGTTCCCTCATAACATTGGTCATGACCTTTTGAATAAAATTTCAAAATCCAACACCATACATGCATTAAAACGGATCAATTTTATTATATTGAAGTAAAAGTTTTCCGTGCAATAAAACATAAATTATAGAAGATGTTTTCTATGTTTAAAACAATAAGTATTACTGTTGGTAGAATATGTATAAAATTTCTGAATATCAACAAAGAGAAAATGTGAATTCAGTGGAAAATGGTCAAAAGTATGAACAGATGAGAAAACTCTAAAGCTAGCAAGCACATTGAAAAGATGTTTAAAATCATTAATAAGTAGAGAAATGCAGATGAAAACAATAACAAGATATCACTTTATATGTATTAGACTGGCTATATTAGAAAGCTGGATAATATCAAAGGTTGGAAGGAATTTGGGAATCTAAGATTATAATCCTGGGCTTGAGGGAATATAGCAATTCCCTCCCTGGGACTGCAGTTTTGGAGAACAATCAGGCAGCTTAGTCAAATCTAGCATATGCATCTGCTACAGGGTATGCATTTTCCAGATTTCCACACGTAGCCATAAGTGGACATGTTCGCTAAGAAGTTCGCGTTAGCATGGACATGTTGAGCAGCTGGAGGGAGCCGGGTTCTCCAGGACTGTGTGAGCGGACAGATAAAATACAGTGGATGCAAACCAGGGACCACATGCAGCAATTGAAAGAAACAGTCTAGATGTGCGCACACCAACGTGGATGGATCTTAAAATCAGTGCCAAGCGAGAGAAATTCAAAGAAAATGACAACCTCTCAACCAATACCATTTACATAAAATTAAGTTTCATGCATATAAATCACAAATACACATTTGCAAGAACCCATATGAACACAGAATGCAAGTATATGCTAAATGTACCCAAATGATTTGAAACGATTTGTCTATGAGGGTAGGAAATGGAGATGAAGTGAATGTATGGAACAAACAAAGGCAGGCTCTCCAGTAGAGCCATGGTGGCGAGGCCTGTGATGGAGGAGTGAGACTAGGTGGATTGTTGTTGTTTTAATAAAGAAGAGAAATAAATAAAAGCACTGATGATAGAACAGAGAGAGACCCAACAAGTGTCAGGGAAGTGTCTCCAAAGGGTCTAATGGGGCTTCTTGCTCATCAACATTGTAAAGATGGTCAACATCTCAAAGATGTTCCCAAGAAGCAGCACCAAGCACCCTGCCCATTATGGGGTATCAGTGAAAGCCCAGAGAAGGCTGGCCTTTGGCCTACTTCCAACCTCGTGCAGCAAGTGAAGGGGTAACAAGCCAACAGGGAAGGGACAATGCAGGGGGACACCTCACCCCATATCTCTCACTGCCCTCTGCCTTCCTCGGGCTGTTTCATGCCAGAGGAGAAGAGGATGCAGAAAAAGCTACCTTGTCTCACCATCTGTCTAGATTGTAAGTTTTCTGCTGCTTGTGTAATATGTAAGGCTTCAGGAGAAGCAGAGCTGTGGAGCAGTGAGCCCACCCCTGCTTTTACTACATGTAGAGAGTACACTATTTCCCCTCTTATCCATGGTTTCACTAGCCACAGTTTCAGTCACCTATGGTCAGTTGGGGTCTGAAAATACTAAATGGAAAATTGCAAAAATAAGCAATACGTAAGTTTTAATTGTGCAGCATTCTGTGTAGTATTATGAAACCTCAGAACATGCCACTTTTGTCTCATTCTGGATGTGAGTCATCACTTTGTCCAGTGTATCCACACTGTATGTGCTACCCTCCCTCCCACTTGCTAGTCTCTCCACACTCTCTTGGTCATCAGAATGACTGTCACAGTATGGCAATGTTTATGTGCAACTAACTCTATTTTACTTAATGAGTAATGGACCCAATGAACAAGAATAACGATGCTGGCAATTCAGATAGGCCAAGGGTAGTCTTAAAATGCTTCCTTTAAGTGATTAAGTGAAATTTCGACATATTTTTTGAGAGATCCACCGTAATCACATACGTTTTATTATAGTATATTTTAATAATTGTTTTCTTTTATTATTAATTATTGCTGTTAATCTCTTATGTTTCCTAATTCATAAATTAAATTTTATTATAGGAATATAAAGAAAAAAACACAGCACTTATAGGATTCAGTACCGTCCAAAGTTTCGGGAATTCATTGCGGGTATTGGAAAGTATCTCCTCAGAGAAAGGGAAAACTGTGGTACCTTTTTCTCAGATTTCTGATTTTTAGAAGACAATAATTGGTCTCACAAGTCCATTAATCAGATAATAGCCACCCAACTTTTCCTCTGTCACCTTTCTTAGATGTATCATTAGACATTGAGGCAGAATGAGGGTTGTACTCCATATCAACTAATGTCTTCCAGAAAACCGGAGCAGCAGGAGTTTGGCCATGATGGAAACAGCATTTTTATTAATGTCTTCCAAGAAAGCTCACGGTGTAACGAGCTGACTGTTGGGGATTATGTACTGACCTGGCTTCCTGAATTTATCGTCTGCTGGTTATGGATTGTTGCATATAGTTCCCTGGAAAGTTTGCCAGCCTGTTGTTCTCATAATACTCTTAGGGGTTTACTTCTGGCTCTGGGAAATCTGCTTATGAGGAGCTGGAAAGAAAAATAAATGTGGTGGAAATGCAGTGGCTGCAGATAGTGAGTTGGAGTGATCCTATGTACTGAGCTGAAAATTGAGCTGGAGGTGAATTGAGAGGGAGGCCTACCTAAACACAATGGAAAATATAAAGTGACCAGCAAATAAGGGAAGGCAATTCTGCTTAGTGATTTCCAGGCAAGTCTCTGGGAAGTCAGAGCCAACTTGGGAGCAGAAGTTTGGGTACCCAAAGCTAAGTGATGAGACATTAGCCTTGAGCAATGGCTTAAGACCTGAAGCTTGGCACCAGCTGATACTCACCCCCTCCCCCTCCCCGTGCCACCTGGAAGGAGGTGACGAAGGTGAGTCTATAAGGCAGAGAGAAGCATTTGTGCATCTGCTGACTGCTCAGGGGCTTTGCTACCAGGACGGTACATTCCAGGAAACAAGTATAGGAACAAATCACCAGTTTGGATGGGGGCTGAAATCCTTGGCTTCTTTAAATATACACCTTCATAAGAATTTAGGAGATTCGTGCAAAAGCTTGGAAAGCAACCCAAATCCAAACCCACTCACAAGCACTGAGTGGAAGGAACATCTATTTTAAATGTCATAGGCCCATAATTGTTACCCTTGAGTAGCAGCTACCAAGCTTTCAAAGAGCACAAAAAGAGATTTTGCAGGGTTTCCCTGGGACCCAGTGTGGAAAGAGATGATTTAACAATACATCCTGACTCCCATGGTACTCCAACAGTCCCTAAAAGGCCATTGGGTGACAACCACAGACAGTTCTACTGTGGAGCTCACTGGATGGCCATCCATACATCTTTGCTCTGCAGGTGAATAAGTGAAAAACTGGTTTTGCAAACTTGCCCAAATACGAATTTGTGACAACTTTGTGTGGTTGAGACAGAATCAGTCCCACAGCATGTGTAACCATCTAAAGCTATCCCTCTGGGGAGAACCATGTGGCAGTTCATACTACAACCTTCCCATCTCCACGGCTGACCCACAGTCTCTGCGAGTTGTATACCACGCAGAGTTCCTGAATATGAAATTCACTCTGCAAATAATGCAGTAATAAGCAAGACACAGCCAGAGTAGCCTGAAAGAATAGGTGACACCCACCCCACCCCCCAAAATGCCAAACTTGCATCCAACACTTGGCTTCCACTCCCAAAGAATTAAAGTTAACATGTGCCTGGGCATCAAATTAGAGAGAACTGTCAACTCTTTTGACTTGTCAGTTCCGTGGTACTGAAATTTCTTTGTTAAAACAGTATCCAGTTTCAAGTATAAAAGACAAGAACGTACGAGACAGATGTTTCATAGAGTTTGAAGTACTGAGTCTCAAACTATCATTTTTATTTTATCAGCCACCTCTAAAGAGTTCAAAGCATTTTTTGTGTGCATTTTTATGCAGAATGTTACAATAATAGACTGGGAAGACATTATCTTCTTCTTCTTTTTTTTTTTTTTTCAAAGAGAAACAAATGAATCTAAAAACTGCTAATGGTCACCTGACTCCTACCCTGAAAACCCACTGATTAATGCCACATCTTCAAACCTTCCCAGGCTTTCCGGATCTTTCCAGACTGAAGAGGCAAAGGTAAGCTACAAAAGTCAGGCAGGTGAAGAAGATTTTTTTTTTGCTGGTGGGGTTGTGGGGAACCAGAATGTTCTATATATAGTACGCAGCTGCACCCATCCACACTGACTGAACTCTGTCATGGAGGAATGGAGACCTTCAATATTTCCAGCTAATGTAATTTTTAATGGAGAGGGTGTAAATCTAACAATTTGGAGGTAAAAGTCACTGATTTTTTTTAAATGCTGGCTTATTGTCATTTTTTTAAAATTGTGAGCCAAAAATATCACATCTGTGAGCCAGACCCTACCCAAGGCAGCTGGTTTGCAACCACAGTCCTAAGATGTCACCACTCATAGTAGTTTCTATCTAAGTCTAAGGCAGAGAAAAAATAACTCCTGTTTAAAACCACCAATATCCACAGCCACATCTGCCTGCTAAGGAGATGTACCATTTCTCTCCAGTCTATAATATTTTCTAAGAAACCTACTGAGATAAGTCTTGTTCATGAAACTCCCTTGTCACTCTCCTTAGACATCTCTAGACATCTGTGCTCTGCTGTAGATAAAGTCCTTCTGCGGCTGTCCCCATCTCCATAAAAGTTTACCACACATGACTGTCATTTCCCAGGACAGCTTGACGGTTAAGAAACATGGGTGTCATTTCACCCTGTGCTGATGCAGTTAATAGAGAAGAAATAGTCATGAGAAGCCAGACTCCAGAGGAGTCTGGGATAAACAGATCACCTAGAAACACCCCCCACCCTGAGATATGGGTAGGGGGTTTCTGAGCTTTTTATAGTAGGTGGGACCAGATTGTAGATAGATATTGTTTTATTATTATTTTAAAGGTCAGACCAATTAACCACAGTCTAGCTGTCAATAAACTTCGAGTTCCTAGAGACGGAAGCATTCTCCATAGGCTGCTTCATGGGCGATGAGGAAATCACACCTCCCAAGAGGACTAGGGATATTGGGCACAGAGACAGTAGGTGCGGGCTTTGCAACCAAAGAGTTGCTTCCTAGAATGTCAGGACCACTCTGTACCAAACCACCAAATATCAGGACTGAAGGAGCCTCCACTATGGAGGTGGGAGGTCACTTTCTGGCCACAGAGCAAAGCCTGGAGCAGCAAGGGACAGAGCATTTGTCCTTCCCGAAGGCCCCGAGAGACTTTCCCTCATGCCCATTCCTAGTGTCATCAGAGGCTGTCTTGGGTAGGTAGAAATGTCCTTGGGACTCTTCTTAGAGAGTTCCCAGGGCATCATGAGGCTAATGTGTTCATCAAATTGGAGAATCAATGGGAAGTTCCCTATGACTCCCCTTGGAAATAATAGCTCTTTCCGCTGCGGACAGTGGAAGACTTCTACCTACACCCAGTCTCTTCCTTCCCCTGGGGAAGTAAACTAAACCTACACAGACACAGTCTAAAAGGGACAGGGGCTTGCAATTCAGACCTAAGGAAAATGACTTTCCCTACTCTGGCCAGGAAGTTGGCTGTCCACAACCCTTTGGGAGAGAATTTTCCTCTCCTCTCCTTATCTTCTGATAGTGAATTTTAGAGCCCTCATATTGAGCCACAGTGGAGAGGTGAGTTTTCCTTACATCTGCTTGGCTATAATTTATGTATGAATTGTTGGCTTGATTTTCTGTAAAAAAAAAAAAAAAATTAAAACAACCGTAGAGGGAGAGTTATGTGCCCACCGGTGGTCTGAGTAGCGTCATCTCACATTTCCAGATCAGTTTATTTGGTTAAAGCAAAGTGAACTGTAACCCTGAATAATTTATCAAACTATTGAACCACTTGTAAAATAATTGAAGCTTGAGCCTAGTTTTGCATAACAGATTTAAACGAGAGAGAAACGTATTAGCAAGACCTTAACCTCGAGAAATAGAAAGGGTGGTAAGGGAGCTGACAGTCTTTATCATAACACAGACACACACACACACACACACACATACACACAGCACTTCTAACCAGCTACCTTCTTTAGCAATGACTCGATTGATAGCATCCCATTCCTCCCAGATGAACCCTACCATCCAGACAGGCAGGTTGAAATGGCAGAGAAAGAGGGTTACTGCGAAAAGGAGAGAGAATCCCAGAGTTTGAGAAGATGGGGGAACAGCAAGGGTCTGCCATCCTCAGCACAGGTACCTTTGGAAATGACCTTGAAACCAAAGGTCTGGGAAAAACCATCTGGAGGTGTTTAGCTGGGCACAGCTAAGATTGTTTTCAGTGGTACAGAAAAGGGAGGCTTCCCTTAACTATGTGCCCCGTGAGACAACATCTAAAGGTTCACGCGCACATCTGGGCCCATGCAAGAGGAACATTGATGAAATAAAGAATCCAGTAATTCACATTCAGGGTAGAAAAAGAATTTCCATCATGTTCAGTTCAGGTTAGTTGAGGAGCACAATTTCCCCCCCTCATTCTCCCACTTTCTTATGCAAGTTTTTTAAATACAAAATATGGAAAACACAGATAGCCCAAGAGAAAGGGAAAAAAAATCAGAAATCAAAATCTCCAAGGAAAATGTGTCTTGACATTGATCTTAGCAATGATTGTTTGGATATGACACCAAAAGCCCAGGCAACGAAAGCAAATCTAGACAAGTGTGATTGCATCAAACTAAAAAGCTTCTGCATGACAAAAGTAACAATCAACACAGGGAGAAGGAAACCTATGGAATGAGAGAATATATATTTGCAAACCTCCATCTGGTAACGAGCTAAAATCCAAATGTACAAGGAATCCAAACCAGTTAATATTAAAGACACATAACCCAATTTTTAAAAATGTATAAAGTAGCTGAATAGACATTTCTCAACAGAAAGACACGCAAATGGCCAAGAAGAATGCAAAAAAGGTGCTCCGCCTCACTAATCACCAGGGATGTTCAAATCAACCTCCATGAGATGTCACCTCACACCTGTTAGAATGGCTACCATCCGAAAGACAAAAATTAACAATTTTTCTGTAAGGATATAGAGAACATGGAACCCTCATGCACTACTGGCAGGATTGGAAATTGGTTTAGTTATGGAAAAGAACATGGGGTGATTCCTCAAAAAAAATTAAAAATAAAACCACCATATGATTCCATAATCCTGCATCTCGGTAGTTCTCAAAGGAAAATAAAACAGTCCTTCCAAGAGATATCTGCACTCCCAACTCCATTATAGCTCTAGTCACTATAGCCAAGGTATGGGAATAACCCAAAAGTCTGTTGACAGATAAATGGAAAAATAAAATATCACACACACACACACACACACACACACACACACACACACACATGCTCCAGAATCTTATTGAGGCTTGAAATTAAAAAAGATAAAAATGCAGCAACATGGATGAACTGGGATGACATCACGCTAAGTGAAATAAGCCAGACACAGAAAGGCAAACTCTGCGTGATCTCACTTACACGTGGAATTTAAAATAGACTCAGAGAAGCAGAGACAGTAGTGGTTGCCAAAAGCAAGGGATTGGTGGAAATGGGAGATACTGATCCAAAGGTGAAAACTTTCAGTTAGGCAAAGTGAAATAAGTTCTGGAGATGTAACATACCACAGGTGACTATAGGCAACGCTTTTCTATTGTACACTTGAAATTTTCTGAAGAGGGTAGACCTTAAGTCTACACACACACACACACACACACACACTCTGAGTGGTGAGGTGATGGATAAATTAGCCTGCTCAACTCTGGTGGTCATCTCACAATGGATACCTATGTCAAAATAACAAGTTGTATCCCTTAAATGTATAGAGTTTTTATCTGTTGACTCTAACACAAAAACTTAAACACTGAAAAATACATTAAAAATAATAAATAGATCATGTTCTCAACAGCCAGAGGGGCACATGTTTTGGAATTTTTAAAAATTGCATGACATTATAAATTGCATATGAAATGAAGATCCTGTGGACTCATAATCTACTTCTTTCAATTAACAAAGCATATTATTACTATGGATAACAATACATGTTTTGAATGTGCATGTCTACCATATCCAAAAAGTGCATGAACAAGATTATTTTCAATAGCTGTGTGGCATTCCTGTACTGTCATTGAGGAGGAGTGTAGGTTGAATCTGATTTTCATGTTTGTAAATAATGCCGCAAAGATGCTGATATGGTAATAACTGCAAAGACTTTGTACTAAAGACACATCCTCCATGCTTTATCTTTTAATCCTCATATGCTTAATATTATGGTTTAGGTATGAGATGTTCCCCCAAAGGCTCATGGGTGAGACAATGCAAGCATGTTCAGAGGTGAAATTATTAAATGATGAGAGTTGTAACCTAATCAGTGGATTAATCCACCAATATGGATTAACTGAGTAGCAACTATAGGAGGGTAGGGTGTGGCTGGAGGAAGTAAGTCACCGGGATGTGGCTTGGAGCATTATATGTTGGCCCTGGTGAGTGGAGCTCAATTTGTTTAGATTGCCACCTCTGAGCTGCTTCCCTCTGCCACACCCTTCCCATGACGTCCAGCCCCACATTGGGCCCAGAGCTGTAGAATCAGCCAGTCATGAACCAAACTTTGGAAACGGTGAACCAAAATAAGCCTTTTCTCTTCTTGGTTGTTCTTTTAGTCATAGGATCAAAAGGCCGACCAAAACACCTGGGGAAAAGATACGGCTAAATTTCTCTGTTTTATAGATGCATAAAATGAATGGAGAGAATTCAAGTGACCCGCTAGCTGTAACATGCTGGGCAGGGAGCAGGGCTCGATTTAAAACCCTAATCTGTCTGTGCTGCAGCCAAGACTTATAATTGCTACAATCTTCTGTCTATACACATTTATTGTGTTTTTTTTTCCTACTTCCTTACTATGAATTCCTAAAAGCACAGTTGTTGGAACAAAGGAAATAAAAAATTTAAATCTGGGGAAACAGAAAAAAAAAATGGTCAGTGAGTTCAGAGGTCTGCAGGCTCTTGGGGTGGCTGCAAAATTTGATTCCCCTGCCAGTCCGGATTGGAACTAAGAGGTTCAAGTTAATGTGCTGCAGGATGCATCCTTGTGAGGTAGATGCATCCCAGCAGAGTGGGCAGGGCTCCCTGGCAGAAATGTCCGCCCCAGGAAGGAGATGGAAGGAACAGCCCCAGAACCCTCTCCAAATTCTCCCATTCCAAGAGACTGTAGCCCATCCGGCCGTCTGGTGCTACGATTATGATATAAAATTTGGGGAGTCTTTGTTTATATGCCATACTTACTAAATCAGCATTTCAGAACTATTTATATAAAAAGAGAAGTCATCTTTGATCTCTAAAACTGTAGGGGGGGTAGGTGGTGGAGGAGGAAGACATGAGCCCATATATGGAAATACATTCAATTGAAGTAAAATGAAACAGCTTCTGTTTCCGATTATGAGCCTTTGTTCCCGGGTAGGGGCTGTCTTCCACCTTGCCTGAGCCTTCTGCCCAACCTTTTTTTATTTGCAGGAGCTACACATTGTTATAACTTAAAATGCAGATTCACCCCAAAAGGAGGCTGTGTCGTGTATACCAAAAAGAGACACAAGGTGCTTAGCCTAAGTTGGCCTTTTTCCCCTCCTTCTATTCTAATAGATCTTCTTTTCTTTTTTCTTTTTGTCACTCAAAATGAGTGTCTGATGTACTAGCATAAATTGTTAAAAGCAGTTTTAGGTAAAGGAAGAGAGAGTAAAGTGGAGTTTTTTTCACAAAAGCCAACCTCAATTTATGTCAAAGAGGGTTAAAAGACCTTGGGATTAAAGCAATAAACTTGCTGCTGTCAAAGCTAAAACCCGCTAACAATTTAGTGCCAAACGCATGTTGTTCAATATCATTTCATATTATATTATGTCACAAAGAGCTGACGGTTCTGCATCACCCTGACAGGGCTGATTTACTCTGAAGAATTCATCGACATTTTGCACAGTCAAAGCTGACTTCATTTTGTTGGATGGACGGTGGGAAATCTCTCTGTACTCGAGTTCGAATATTAGTCTGGAAATCTATCCCAGATTAAAGATTCAAGAGACCACTGGTGCACAGCTTTGCCAAGTAAGTTCTTTGAAAGGCGACTATAGACTTTGTGTTGCTCTCATTGGCAAGGTATTTAGACCAGCGACTTTAATCAAAGTCAATAGAGCTTAAATTAGATTTTTTTTGGCATCCCCTAAAGCATGTGAATCGTTAGCCAACTCTTTAGATAAAGAAAGTCATACCAAAGGGTTTTCTTTGGTCTGCACATCAATCATTTATGCATTCCTTAAAAGATGCTCATCACCTTATTTTCTTAATCAGGTGCACCCATGATAGCTTTTGCTCATTTTCTCTTTTACCAGTACAAAGGCATAGGTTCAATGGATGCCATCAGGGTATCTTTGAATTTGGAGGCAACGAATCCATAGGACTCAAGGTCAGTGAGAAAATAGTTTTCTTGGGACACTTGCACAAGGATAAGTGGTTCTCAAAGTATATGATCTGGGCCGGGCATGGTGATGCAGGCCTGTAATCCCAGAGACTCAGGAGGCTGAGACAGGAGGATCGTGAGTTCAAAGTCAGCCTCAGTAAAAGAGAGGCACTAAGCAACTCCGTGAGACCCTGTCTCTCAATAAAATATAAAATAGGGCTGGGATGTGGCTCAGTGATCGAGTGCCCCTGAGTTAAATCCCCAGTACCAAAAAAAAAAAAAGTATATCATCTGTGTCTTCAAGACTTAAGTGCAAATCAAGCTGTTTTAACATCAAGGAAATGAATATACTGTGTTATACAGCTTGTACAAATGTGCATCCCATATGAAATATGAATCCATGTTTAGCATACTCAGGTCTGAATGATTATGCAAAAAAATATTGAATGGTTATTTCTAGGCAATGATATGAGAGGCAACAAGTATTTTTTTCATCTTTATGAATGTTCTCAAAATTTCTTAAAATTGCTCAAGACTTACTTTTATTTTAAAAAGAAACAAAAATAGTTATAAAACTGTGCGAAAGAAATTTATTATCCAAGTCCATCTCAAATGAATGTGTATGTATAGTCCTATTATTTCAATTGAGAATAAAAGTTCTCTAATTTAGTGGAGTTCCAAACTGAAAGTTTTCAGACATTGCTTTCTTTGAAGTCTGGCTTGTTTGCCAGGGGTCACCTCTCTCACCTGCAGGATAAGGAATGAATACAATGTTCTCCTGAACAGTCCCTCTGCATCCAGAGCCTCTGATGCTCTCCCAGCTGTCCTCAGGGCTGCTGAGCACATTCCCACTGACTGTTTGATTGACAAGCTACAAGGAGGCCGGCTGCCAGTAGATGCTGAAGGGACTTGACAGGTGGTCAGAACAATTCCAGGTGACAGTCAGACTCAAGGTTCCAGAAAAGGGAGGGTGTGTGTGTGTGTGTGTGTGTGTGTGTGTAGAAAGAGCGGGGGAGGGGGAGAGAGAATGCATGCAGTCTCTCCTACATCTAGGAAGGAGACCCTTCCCAAACTGCACCATCTCCCCCTTCCACTTCCTGAAGGACCACCTGCCTCTCACCTGGCTTTAGCCTCAGCTTCCACCACCATCTGTGGAGCACACTGCCAAGACCACTTTCTCACCAGAGTATTTTTAACTTTTAAAACATTATGTCACATGGTCCTAGATATAGGCCACCTATTAAAAACTTATAAGATTTTATAGGCCATCTATAAAATGGTTCAATTTGTTTCCATAGGTGTCCTGTGTAGAGGACCGTGTAAAATGTGCTCTATGTGCAGAGTACGGGGACATCCGAGCAGCAAGTCTCTGCTCTGCGGGATGTAGCCATAGCGGTGTGACCAACACCAGGACACATTTCGGAGCTAACTGTCTAACCACTGTTGGGTGTGCTCTGGGAGGAAGTTGCAACGAGGGATGAGGTGCAGGGAGAGCCCTCTCAAAGGCAGCAGTGCTAGAGAGTTTGGCGTTTCTGGCTGCTTCTCCCGCAGCCCTCACAGGTAACAGAATAGACTCCTCTACAGTGGAGATGATTGTCCCCCGTGGATGCACAGATGGCCATTAAAGTGTCCCCACCACTGCCTCTTTCTCTATCCCAGACCAACGATCCCCAAGGTCTGAGGTCACTCCCTTTTGCCCATTAGACCCTGTTCCTGGAATGGGTCTTCTGTGTCCCCTCTGTCCCCAAGGAGCCTAACCCTGGTCATGCATTTGCCATCCACGGCTCCTGGTCCTGACATCCAGAAGTGGTCTCACCTGCTTTCAGAACAGTCCCACCTCTGGTTGACACCTGAGGCTCTTTGCTGGCCACAGGAAGGAGACCAGGGCAAGGACAGGCCGTGTTGTGGGATACGTGTACTCTGCCACCATTGCTGTCCACTGGCTGCGGTCTGGCCTTCTGTGAGGATCATAGCGCCAAGACCAGACATGACTCTCCAGGAGTGCCCGGGTTCATGTGGGAAGCAGAAAAGAGATGACAAGGATCCTACCACCCAGAGCACAGTGGACTGAGACAGGAGAGCTTCTAGTCAGGACCAGAGCTAGGTGCTCAGGGGAGCCATGCCTGGCAGGGCCTCCACATCAGGCTTGCAAAGCCAAGTCCAAGGGGAGTTGACAGAGAATCATAAAAAAAATAAAATAAAATTGAGGAACTGAAGGATTGGGGAGGGAGAGAAAATGAAACCGGAAAAGGTGAGGTGGGGTCCACATAGCCTAATATTTTTAAGGAGTCTGGACTTCACCCTCTGGGTACCTGAACAGACAGGTTGCAAAGGTGCTTCTCATTATAGTCGATTTGCATTTGGCTGATGGTGAGTGGTGGTGGGCATTCTTTCATGTGCTGGTCCACGATTTTCACATCTCGTTTGGAGAAATGCCTATTCGGATCCTTTGCCCATTGTCGATGGAATTATGTGCCTTTTATTATTGAGCGATAATGGTTCTTTATATATTTTGGACACAAGTCCCTTTTATATGATTTTTCAAATATCCTCTTCCCATTCATCTATCCTCTCCACCAGAGAAGCAGCCTCCTGCTGGTCCCCTTCCTTTTTCTCTAGCTCCCTTACAATCAAGGAACCCGACAAATCTTTTAAAACATAAATCTAGTTGTCTGTGCTGCATGATATTTTAAAAATACTTCTCAGATTAAGTCATTCTTCTGCTTTTCAAAAAAAAAATAGGTAGAGAAAATAACCCTTCTCCTGGCTTCCCTTTGCTGTGGGCATAAAGCACCGGGGTCTTGCCCTGGGCTAGAAGGATACTTTTGCCCCCCCAGGGCCTCCTCTCTGCACTAGGGTCACCCTGACAGCATCCATTTTATACTCTGAGCTTCTGCCCTTGAGGATCCTCTGAGAGACTGTAAAATTCCCGGATGAAGGCACACCCCAGAAAGATCATATTGAAAGAGCACATGCTGTATTTCGGCCCTGTTCTCCATGATCTGCACATTGTTTTTCTCAACAGATTTGGAACCCCTGGCATTTAACCACATTTCACCCAAAGTTCTTGCTGACCTTTGGTGCTTAAAAAATATCATCAAAATCACCCCCCACAGTTTTGCCTTTTTTTTTTCCCCCCTTCCCCAAAGAAACAGGTTTCTTAGACTTTGGGAGACATCCATTGCCTTTGTTGTTTTGTGTGTGTGTCTAAGTTATATTTTAAGAATGAGTTTCTAAGTGGCCACTGAAGCCTAAGGGAGCTGCCTTTGGTAATCACACAGTGATTAGTTTAGGATTAGATATGTGACCCAGTTGCAGCCATTGAGATGCAAATAGATTGTGGTAATGTTGGGTCAGGGGCTCTCCTTCTTCCCCAGGTACTGCAGGGTGGCTGCAGATGCTGGAGCTGCTGCAGCCATTCTGCAGAACAAAGTTGCAAGATGGATAAAGGTCCATCTGAAGCCCTCATCTCAGCCCTGAGTGAGTCAGGCCTGAAGACAACAGTTTTGGTTGTGCATGTTGATGAATCTCCTTTATTCTAGGCTCCTATCACTTGCACAGAAAGAGCCCTCCTGCATGCAGCTTACCATTCCCGTTTCCATGCATCCTCTCCAGGACTGGAGCTTGACACCGTCCACTCAGCCACATGTGCAAGGTTCTTCACCAGGAGCTTGCATCCTATAGCCTGGGCACCCCAGGGCCTGCTGTCATCTCTCTGACTCTTCTATCTGTGACCAACCACCTCCCCCTGCCCCCAACCTGGGTGCTCTTGCATGTCTGAGGGATTGATTCTTCCTCCTGCCTGTCTGTCTCATGTGCTACCATGTGTCAGCCACACATCTTCCCTACCTCATTAGTGGGACAAATTTTGCTCACACACTCATGAGGACCACTGGAGCCTGTGTCCAACTGCTTAGCATCGCCCTCCACCGTCCTGCATTCACTCACAGGCGAGGACAGCTGGCAGCCCCAGGCCAGTTCCATCCATGACTCCTGAGGTCTCCTTTCTGCAAGGTAGGCGTCTGGGCAGACTGCCCTAGATAGCCAACGGAAGACACGGACACTTGTCTGTGTTGTCACAGATCCTGTCCCAAGGCTGTGAAACCAGGCTTTTATTCTCCCAGAAACATCCTCTGAGGATGCTGCCCAAGCGGCTGGTCCCCATCTCCTGCTGGAGGCCTTCCAACCACTTAACACAGTTTTTCAATTTCCACTGCTTATGCACATACATCTCCATCCCAGCGAATAAAAGATTGCCACGGGAACTTTCCTCTCCAAAATTCTGATGGACGGCATTTTTACCCTGGAATGATCCCTAAAGTTAAAGCGATATTCACCAATATTCATTATGGCGTAATGGCATCCAGCGCTGGATCAAAAATTCATGGCAGGCACATGCTGCAACACTCTCCTCCTGGAATGTGTGCAGAGCAGATAGATGACTCGTGGGTATGTAGGTGAGTGCACTCGCTGCACATCGGCATGCGTGTGATGGATGCGTGCACGCACACTCACACACACTCACAAAGCCCACGTCGCCTCTTCTCACTCAGACTTCACTGGCACTGCCAGAAGCACCCGTTCCAGGAGCACAGCCGGATGACAGGATCCCTCCCTCAGGAGAAGGAAAGAGGTGGATTTAGAGGAAGAGCCTGTCACAGGAAGTTCAGCTTCTCCCTCTCTGCCACCAGCTAGGAGTTAATTCATCAATCCCGTGACTCCCTTGAGCAGCACTGTGTGACACCAGGAGGAGGCACACACCACCTCTGAAGGCCTGGTCCTTCCTGGGGGGGCAGGGAGCAGGGAGATTGCAGCACCCAGAGCTTGAGGCTCAGCAGCCCAGATTCACAAACAGGGCTGAGCCATGCGCTCCCTAGAACTCTCCCGAAGTTTTAGGTTCCATTTCTGAAGATGAAGAGAATTTGCTGAAATTTAAAGAAAAAAAAAAGAAAAAAAGACTGCAAATCAGAACAAGGATTCCTCGCTCCTCACTCCCACGGGGAGCAAGAGAAGACCCGGCTGCCCCACAAACCCTGCATCCCCTCTCTTCTGCCCTTGTGGTCCTCTCTTTGCACACTGCTCCAGGGCACCGCCCACACAGCCTCACTGCCTCCTTTCCCATCCTTAGTTCTCTATGAACTTTTGTTTTCTCATTTCTACACCGGCACCATGTTTAACAGATGTGCTCCGGCAGCAGGGGACAATGTCTCACCTTTCCCACCATCTTCTAGCCATCAAGTCACTTCCACCAATTGTGAAGCAGCGGGTCATTCTCCCTGGGAAGAACACAAGGCGCGTGATGGCAACGGTGTGAAAACATTTGGTTCCAATATATCACACACGCTCACGCACACACATCAATATTTTTTGCTGTTTGTTCCCCTCCTTTTGACCCACAGGAAGGAGGACCCTAAATCCCCACACCTTGCCACGTCGTAAATATTCTGTTTCTAACACTGTCTCTGGGGGTCACTCTGGGCCGGTCTTTCCGAGGAAATGGGGCCTGGCCTTCTTGGATCGGTTTGGTTTGTCACGCTGCTGGTTTTCTGCGGGTCGGCTCCACCTCGAGAGGAGTGTCTTCAAACACCTGAGTTATTTACAATAAGGAAACAAGGTGGTGAGAATCGGAGCTATTTTGTTGTTGTTGTTTGCTTATGGGCGACTTAAGTCTATCTCTCTGCACACATATACATGTTCCATACATGCAGCCACGTGCGCACCACATAACGTTTCAGCCAATGGACAAACACGAGATAGAAGTCCCCCACGATTCATTGGAACTGAAAAATACCCCTCCCTGCTGACATCGTCACCATGTTGACATCGTAGTCCAACACATCATCCACACACCTGTGGTGATGCTGGGGTAAATAGACCCAGTTGGCTGTCACTCTTAGGAAAGTAGAGCATATACAATTAGGTACACTTCATCATAGTTGATAATGATAATTAAATATGTGACTGGCTGATGTATTTACTACACTATGTTTTTATCGTTATTTTAGAATATACTCCTACTCATAAAAAAGTTTTTACTGCAAAACCATATGCCACGTTCCAATGGCAACTCACGTTTACCATTTCTGCTGATTGCATTATTTTCTCTTAAGCTTCATTCTGGCTTGTGCTGTTTTATTCATCCTGGCTCTAGGAATAATAGGCTATATACATGGGTGTATGTGCATATATATGTGTGTGAGATACAAACACACACACATTTATGCATATATGTATAGATAGATGCCAAAGCCTAGGTATGTTGCAGGCTCCACCCTCTAGGTATGGGTATGTATATAACAATGTTGGAATGATGATGTTATCACCTAACAATGGTCTTTGCTCTTCTTCGCCTCCTGAATTATTTCTTAACTAAGATTCCCAACAACCCCCCTGGCAATCTGGAGCTGCCCAGGAGAAACTGTGTGGCACTGTTGGAGGTGGGTGGAGTAGAGATAGATGGGCATGAACTAGGAGTCACCACCAGCTCCCCCTTTGGCTTGAAAAGGCCCTGGCCCTGAAGCCCTGCCCACTCTGTTCTCTGTGCCCTAGCATGCAGCTTCCAATCCCTTGGAGTCTGGACAGGAGGCCAAGTATGGCTAGTTTCAATTCCAAAAGTAATGAGGATGACGTTGATGCATTCTAAAAGACAAAGAAAAGCAGAATGGGAAGGAAGAGGTATTGGTGAGGAGTGAGGGGAGGGAAGAGATGC
Source organism: Ictidomys tridecemlineatus (assembly GCF_052094955.1). NCBI lineage: Eukaryota > Metazoa > Chordata > Mammalia > Rodentia > Sciuridae > Ictidomys > Ictidomys tridecemlineatus. The sequence goes on along the minus strand of NC_135491.1, from coordinate 20,521,206 downwards.
AGGCATTGTGGGATAAGAGGACAGCCCTGGGAAGAAGAGCAGGTGTCAAGATCTTAGAGTTCAAATTACAGGGCACTTTCTCACTCTTACCAACTCAGGTATTTAGAAACACAGGCTTAGGAAACCCTTTTTCTGGCTCTCCATCTCTCCATCCTTCCACCCAGCAGCAGTGAAACATGGTGCGTTTACACTCCTCAAGGGAACAAAACGGAATCCCGTGAATTAGACCCAGGTGAGTTAGAGGGAGCCCAGACAATTCCCTACCTGAGAAAAGGCAGGACCTGGGCTAGAGCTGCCACACCACACTCAGGCCACCCAGCTACACTTGAATGTCACACAAACAACGAATAACTCTCTAGTGTAAGAAAGTCCCAAATATATCATGGGACATACATATGCCAAAAATGTATTCATCGTTTAGATAGAATTTAATTGTAATTGGGTCTGTTTGGTTTTGGTTTTTCTCTCGTTTTCTTGCCAGATTAAAGTCAGGTACCATCTCCAAGAGTCTTGCCACTCTCTGTTCTTTGTCTCCATCCTGAGTACAGGGGCGAGGGAGAGCCACGATGGCCCAGGAAGAAGCTGCTTTAGTCAGCTTTTGCACTGCTGTGACCAGAAGATCTGACAAGGACAATGCAGAGGAGGAAGAGTTGATGGGTGCTGCAGAGGTCTCAGTCCCCTGTTGGCCAACTCCGTTGCTCTGGGCAGGATGGCGGAAGGGCACGGCAGAGGAAAGCGTCTCCAGAAATGACAATCAGGAAGCAGAGAGAGCTCCCTTCCCCAGGGACCAAAAAATAAACCCCGAAGACATGCGCCCAGTGACCCACCTCCTCCAGCCACACCCAACCTGCTTAACAGTTGCCACCCCGTGAGTCCATCAGTGAGTTCCTCCACTGACTAGGTTACAATTTCAGAATGCCATCATCTCTCCTCCGAATATTCCTGCATTTTCCCATGAACTTTTGGGGGACACCACTATCCGAACCGTAAGAGGGAGACACGGAAAAAAAAATACGAGAAGGGTTCTTGGATCTGTACTGCACACTCTAGTTGCAAGAGCTCCTGCCATGTGTGTGCGCTGTGAAAACAGAATCAAGTGTGTTAAGATGTGTTAGAGAACCACCCCGTTCATCCACAGTAACACACTGACCGGTGAGCAGGGACACCCCATGACCCGCTGCAGAACCCCAGCCATCCACCTGCTGGGGAGCCACGGCATCAACACCAATTCATTGTTCAACGGATAAAACGCCATGTCATCTGTCTTTGTAACCCCAGAAATCGACACTTACACTAAAAGAAAAAAAAAAAGGCTAATACTCTGTGTGACAAATTGTATTCAAATTCTTTTTTTATTTTTTCTATTTTTCGTCTGAACCACTAATTATCTTACCTGTATGGAATTCCTCTATTATTTTCACTGCTGGGAAAATCACAGGGTGGTAAGTGCCACTAGTACCTGTCACAGACGAGGCGTAGGCAATGCGATCCAATAGAATCTCACAGAGCAGAGGGCACACGATGGGGTTTGCCAGGCTCATCAGTAAAACACAACATCAGAGCAACAAATATTAACCAGGGGTAGTTTATGTGTGCTTCAGAGGAGAACGGTGGCAAGTGAGTTTGAAGACTGAATCCCTAATATCCCTGGATAACAGACTTCACAGATAAGGGAGAAGGGAAGGGGAGGGTCGGACAGAAGGGTTGACACTGAGCTGTCAAGATCCGAGCATGACCAGCCCCTCTCCTCGGTACTCGGGTCATGGAGCTGTGTGTGTGTGTGGTGGGGGGTGGACCTGCAGGTCCTGTTGGCACTTTACAGTTTGCAAATTATTTTTACTTTCGCCAACCCACTGGATCTTCCAGGCCCTTGCCAATCTGCAAATAGGATAGAGTCCTCCTATTCTCTGGCAACTGACTCTTGAGGAGGTTTATGAATTGACGGAGGATAGTGAGATTTGGAGCCCGGAGGGATGGGCACACACTGGTAATCCTAGTGACTTGGGAGGCTGAGGCAGGAGGATCACAAGCTCGAGATCAGCCACCACGACTTAATGAGATCCTTTCTCAAAATAAAAGATAAAAAGGACTGGGGATGTAGCCCAGTGGTAAAGTGCCCTTGAGTTCAACTCTCATTTAAAAAAAAATAAAATAAAATAAATTGTAAGATTTGGAGCCAAAAGTACTCTATCTGCCCCTCCAAAATATTTTTAAAACTGTCATGGTTTACGCAGTCTAGTTGTGGGGATGTCTATTTCTCAAATGGTCATCCTAGCATATGTCTAAATACGAACAGAATAGAAGACAAGAACTGGGATCAACGAGAGCACGTGGCCGATGATGTGACTTAGCACAAGGCCCTAAGCCAGGCTCCCCTGGAAGGGGGACGCGTCAGCTGAGATCAGAGGCCCACAGCAGGGAAAGGGCAGAGTCCTGGACGGTGAAAGTCTGGTGGAGGCTCAGAGAAACGGGGCCCCTGTGTTCGGCCCAGAAAGCAAGGAGAAGAGATGTGAGACGTGGCCAGACAGGCAGGCAGGGGTCAGGCCACTCAGGCCCCAGAGGCCACAGGGGCCTTCAGTAGGAGGTGGCTGGAGGCGCCGAGCAGGGAGCGACTTCACCTTTTGTCAGGGGGCGTGGCAGTGTGCCTTTTCTCCCTTGCCAGCAAGACACGGCTCCCAAGCATCACTTTTTTTTCCAGTTTAGGAGCCTCCTGGATCATTAATGAAGTATTTCTGGTCAAGAGGTGACCCAGAGGCCACTTAGCAAAGCCTCAGCCGGAAGTGCATCCCTCCTACGGGCGGACATTGCTTACCACAGGGCAAGAGAGGGCCTCAGGGATGTCAGCCCCTGGCATCCATCAGGAGGAACAGCCACCTGGTGCCACCCTCGGGGGGTCTGACTTTGGTCTTTTCTCAGGTGGAGGAAATCCACAGGAAGCAGCCTCTGCTTCCTGTCCAGGGCCTCTGATGGTCTAGCACCTTTGCTCCAACATCTAACCACCTTTCTTTACCTTGTAACACCCTCTTTATCTCTGTACATTCCCTGTATCTTAAAAATTCTTGACAGCTTTGGATGGAAGAATTTTTCTTTTCTTTACAAACCTTTCCCCAAATCTGCTCCGCACTTGCTTCCTTTCCATCTCTCTGAAGCCAAAACTTTGGATTCATCCTCAAAAGCTAGAACATCTTTTGTCTTATTTTTTTTTTTTTTCAGTTGCAATTGGCCATGCCATTCAAATCACGGAGGCACCAAGACAAATGGTAGTGTCAGGGGACACCCGTGGATAATGAGTACAAAGCTCTGCTGGAAAGAGATCACAACATGGACTGGGCTGCTGGTGCTGGACATGATGAGTCCAGATTCCATACAGATGAGATAAGTCATTGAGACTTGGCAACAGTTGGGTTATGCAGATCATGGGAAGAGAGGGTTCAGGAGAAGCTAACAATTCTCTTTCACACTTGGATGGGGTAGAAATGCCTTCCCTGGAGATGGAAAACCAGAGACGAGGGTTAGATCTGAGAAGGAAAATCATGTATTTTGTTTTGATTTCACTGTTTCTGGTGACTTAGAAACACTTAACCGAAAATGTAAATTAGCCAGAGATATGGGTGTGGTGATCAGTGGAGATGTATCCACTAAGTATCGCATATATAAAAATATGGGAGTTTTAAATACAAAAATGGCAAAAGAAATAAGTCCCAAGTGATCCATTGTGCAGTATAGTGACTAGAGCTAATAGCAATATACTATACTTGAAAATTGCTGAGGATAGATTTTAAGTATTCTTATCACCCCCCAAAAAGTGATAACTATGTGAGGAAATGCATGTTAGTTCACTTGATTTAGCCATTCCGTAATGCAGACCCACTTCAAAACATTATGTCATACACCATAAACAGTTGCAGAATTCATGTCGATTAAAATAGATAATCATCATAATAAAATACACACTTGAAAAGCAACATCAAGAAGATTGCCCAAGGAAAATGAGAAGGTATAGTGCCACACCCTACGTAATTCTAGTTGCAGAGACTGAGCCTGCAAAATCTGCAGAGGAGATGCTAGAGGGGTAGATGTAGAAACAAGAGGGTGTACCATCACATCATCCAAGAGAATCCATGGTTCCAATAATGACGCCATGGTCACCAGGGCTCAGAGCGGCCAAGAGTAAAAGGATTTTGCTATGGTTTGGAAGTGGTTTGTCCTCCAAGGGCTGGTGGTTTGGAAGGTTGGTCTTCAGTACAGGGACACTGGGAGGTGGAGCCAAATGGGAGGTATCTAAGTCTATTACACACCTGTCCCCAGGTATCTATCGGGATCTTCTTGAGAAGATCATTATAAAAGTCCAATCCCGGTCCCACCCAGCCTCTTTCTGACTTCCTGTTTCAAGATGTAATCCTTCTTCCATGGGATCTTCACATGAGAACCTGTGCATGCTGGTGGGCCTCTCAGCCTCCAAAACTCTGAACTAAATAAATCTTTTTTTTTCTTTATAATATCCTGCCTTAGGTATTTCATTAGAGTAACTGAAAACAGGCTTGTTGAAAACAGCTTTTGGGTTGAGAGGCATGTAGGTGTTAGTAGAGTGGTGTAGGTAGAAGCCAATGATGCCAACTTGATGTGAGTGGGAGGTTGGAGAAACAGGAACAGAACCCGACAGACAGCACATATCACTCTTCATAAAAGAAGATGTTAGGCTGGGGATACAGCTCAGTTGGTAGAGTGCTTGCTTTACATGCATCCCCAGCACCACAAAAAAAAAAAAATGAGGACTGGGGTTCTGGCTCAGTTGTGTCGTGTTTGTTTAGCATGTGTGAGGCCCTGGGTTTGATCTTCAGCACCACATTAAAAATAAATAAATTTATGGGGCTGGGGATGTGGCTCAAGTGGTAGCATCCTCGCCTAGCATGCATCAGGCAATGGGTTTGATTCTCAGCACCACATAAAAATAAAATAAAGATATTGTGTCCACCTGAAACTAAAAAATAAATATTTAAAAAAAAAGTAGATGCTATTTTTCTTACCAAATTAGCTATAGCAGAGAAAATAGCAACAGGGTAAGGGGATGTGGAACCCAAGGGGTTCATAGGTGTTTGCTTGCCAATTAAGTGTGTACACGGTCAATAAGAAGGACCCTGGGGGGGGGGGGAGAGTACCTGCACGGACAGGAAAGGGAAGAAACAATTAACAGGGAGTGTGTTCAGTAGGTTCCTGAAAGGGTAGGAGGAGGTGGTCTCAAAAGATCAGATGATGATGGAGGTGGGAATTCACTTAGGAGAGGAGGAGGAGCACCCTTCAACCTAGCAGCAGAGGAGGGAGGAGGAGGAGGACCTGGACAGGTACAGAGGGTTTGGAGCCAGGAAGCTCTGCTCCTGTGTGACTTCCACACTTGGGAGGCACCATATCTGAGTGAAGTCAGCCCCACGTTGGAGGGAGCGGGTATGTTTTGAAATATCTCTCTAAGACAGGAAAGCAGATCAACCTGAGAAACTTACCTGAAGAGTATTGCAGGGCTGGGAGGTCTTCTAGGGTGGGCAAGCATGGATTTAGAGCAGAAATAAAGAAGTCTATGTTCCAAAAGTGAGATGGTTAAGTTGACATCTCTCTGCTCTCCCAAGGATAGATGCATGGGACCATTCCTTACCCACATAAGCCTTGGTGTCTAAATAAGATGACAATTCTTGTACCTAACCAGCACAATAGTTATAGGAAATACCTCATCAAATCTGCACATGCTTCAACATAGTTTCTCGGTCATTTGTCCCCTTCTTCTTCTACCTTCTTCTTCCAGTTCCAAAGAGAACCCCTCAATGGCTTTTAAAAAAATAAAATGCTTGTGAAAGCATTATAACTCAGCAGTGTGCAAGATACAATGGGGGATTTAATTATTACTGCATTAATCAGGATGTCTAATGAGAATGATGCTTTCTGAGTTTTTAAAAAGTATTTTCCAAATTGCAGATAGACACAGTATCTTATTTGCTCATGATATCATTAATAAGGTGAATATTATTTGCTTCATTTTCAGTTCAAGAAATGACATCGCTGGTTGAATGTGAAAGCACAAAGTTATATCAGGACCCAAAGGTGGGACTCTAGGTCTTGGGACATCAAGAAAGAAGTGTATTCCATCAGTGCGCAAAGATGTCAAAACTTGACCATATCCAGTATGAACTAACCATCTTTAAAGCTGATGATGGGAGATGAAATCTCCAGACATTATTATTATTATTATTATTATTATTATTATTATTATTATTGAGCATAGTTTTCTAATTGCCAGGCCTATTCTCACCACATACATACCTGGCCACCTCCCTTAGAGACTGAGAGGTGCCAAGACCACAGGGAATCGCCTTGGGCAGCTTCCTATCTCATGCAAGGAAGCAAAACTACTGTGGATTTTATTTGTCTAGAGTTATTTTCTTCATCTAATGCTGTTGGGATCACTGTGATAGAACAAAAATCCTGCCTGGGGAAAGGACATTTTCCTGGATGTGTGGAGGCCAGAACCTACTGGTCAAGGCCTGACCACAGTCTATGAATCTAAAACTAATCTCAAAGAGCCTGGGGCTGGTCAGAGGAACCCAGTAAAGGCGTCATTTTTCTATGCACTTTGAACTAAATGCATTGTCCGCACAAGATTTCCCATGTACCTCCCATGTGTGTTAATTTTTTGCCAATATTAGCAAAGAATGAAATACTCAAACAAAATGCCAAGGACTTGACAGGTCTATTTTTCAAAGATGAATTAGGAAGAAGGAATCCACTTAGAAATTGGGACGTTGATGTTGGAGGGGGGAAAGCAAGTCTAGTTTCTCTTCAAAAGGACTCTTTTTTTTTTTTTTATCAGTGGGAATCCAGGAATCCATATCACACTTTGAAAGATGTCCTTGAGTTTCAGGGAGAAATTAGTTGCATGCCTTCTAAGCTAGGATATGGCTGAGTCTATTTCATTTCTTAAATGTCTAAGAAATATCAAGAGAATCTATTAAGCTAAAAGACCCCTGTTAATGCAACATTAGAGAACTTGATTAGAGCCCAGCACTCAGGAAAATCATTTTCAGCTTCCCACATGCTACATTGCACATGTAATATGTTGTGTTTGATGTTATTTGTCATTTATTAAATGTATATGCTAATACGAAGTGTTCCATTTCCTGATTATAGGATGTTAGAAAAGTTCAAGCTCATGTCCCAATCACACTCACAAAAAAAAAAAAAAAAAAAAAAAACCTGACTTCCGGAGCATTTCCATAAGCCAAGTCTGCGTGGCAGAGGGGCATTTGTTAATTTCTATTTATTGACTGCCTACTGTGTTCCAGGCATTAGGTAGGAAATATGTCAAGGAGACTAAAACCAACTCAGACCCTGCCCTCGGTCAGCTTAGAGTCCAGAGGAGAAAGATGCACACAGAACTAATTAAATACAGCATGTCAAGTTCAGGGAGACTGGCATACCCAATGCTTCAAGGAATGCAAAAGAAAAAAAAGATATACATATGAGGGGTTGGAGAGAAGACTTTTGGGATAGGCAGCATCTAATCTGGGCATATGTAGTCATATGCCAGAAAGAAAAAAAAATAATCAGAAAGAAAATATATATATATAAGGAACTGTCCTTAACCATTTTCAAGACTGTCAAACAGTTCCTATGAGATTGATGTCACTTGGAGAGACAACTTGAGTCATATCAGAATATAGCATTCTTTCCTTATCTAAAGGGAATATGCTCTAGGACTTCCAATCGATGCCTGAGACTATGGATATTGCCAAATTCTATACATATATGCTTCTTCCTATGTTGACATGTCTGTGATAAAATGTAATTTATAACCTAGGCATACTAAGAGATTCATAATCACTATTAGTATGATAGCACAAGTATAACAATATTCCGTTAATAAGAGGTATTTGAATATTGTCTGCGTTTCTCAAAATATCTTAGTGCAGTATAACCACCCCTCTTTTTGTGATGAGGTAAGATGATACAACTGCCTACATGATATAACGAAATGAGGAGGGTGACACAGGTATTTCGGTGTTGTTTTAGGCTACCACTTAAGGCTACTTGAACACAAGCCTTTGAGCAGTACCATGACGGTCAGTGTAGTAACATATGGCTATCAAGTGACGAACGTGTGGCACACACGACATGGATATGCTGAACAGGGGCACGATTCACATCTTAGTAGTATGGGCAGAATGGAGCAAGATTTCATCACACGGAACAGCAGGTACTGCTTATTTCTGGAATTTTCCATTTAATATTTTTGGAATAAGGTGGACCGCAGGTCTCTGGAACCATACAAAATGGATCACAGGAAAAGGGAGCTACTGCACCAAGACAAGCAGAGGGCTAACCACCCGGGATAAAGAACATGCCGTGGACGTATGGTAAGTGTCCCACCACTCCTCATATTGTTACTGGAGAACTCGATGAGAGGGTCTAGAGGGGAGAAGTGCATCTGAGATCATTCCTCTGAAACAGTGACTCAAGAATGAGTCCCAAGACACCCACCCCCCTGACCCACCATCACCAACAACTCCAGGCCACATGTCACTGTGACCCAGGGATCAAGAGATGTTATTCCCACTGAATAAAATGTAAAGTCACCATGATTAATTTTTTTTTAAAAAAGTCATTTTTTATTATGTCACAAATCATGCTTTTTAAATAAACCAATTCCATAAAATACTGTAAAACTTTTATTGACATTTTAAAATGTAGCATAATTTTCCTACAATGTTGAATGCTCATCTATCCAACCTTTCTATCCTATTTGTAAATAGTATTTGTATAAATATACAAATCATCTTCTTTTGATGATTTTTGGTGTTTCCCTAAGGCAAATCCTACAAGTGCAATAACAGGGGCAAAGTTCTCTTTTGGTTGACTCTCTTTTTTTCTGTTATCCTTCTTAAACATTCTTGATTTATAAACATTCTCACATATTTTTGAGAGTTATTCTCATATATCCGAGGAAAATATATTCTAACAATGTTATTTTCTTGAGTTATTTCCTCTCTATACCTTTTTCAAATTTTTAATAATTTCTAATTTATCCATCCTATTTTTAAGTAATTTTTGAAATACGTTTAAATAATTCAAAGAATTATTCTTTCTGATACTCTACAATTTTACTTCTCTTTCGTTGTGTAGGTATTTGATATATCTTAAACTCATTTTGTGAACTTTCTAAGTTGGATATCTCACACTTCTTTCAAGTTCCACTAAGTTCAAACAACAGTATATTTCATCATAAACTCTAATATCTATTTCTGGAATTCTAATCTATTTCATCTATTTGTATATTTTTAAGCAATACCTCACTCTCTCAATGATTAGTGCCTTATAAATTTGATATAAGTTGGTGAAAGTCCATTCCTTTGATCATTTACTTTAAAATTTCATGACCGTCCAGGAGAAGTTATCTTCCATTCAAATTTTAGAATCTACTTGTCAATTTCTATAATAATCTCATTGCAATTTTTATTGGGGTTACATTAAATTTTTAGATAATTTTGGAGAGAAGTGACATTTCTAAAATAGATCTTCCTAGCCATGAACTTTAAGTAATCCTCCATTTATATTTAAATCCATTTATTAAGTATTAGATTTTTCCCACAAAGGTCTATCTGACTTATCACTAAAATAATTTACTCTCAACTCTAATATTGTATAAATTTATTGCTATTTTGAACATGGTGTTTTGTATTTGATTACTGCTGGTGTGCAGGAAAAAATTTGAGTTTTGCATATTAATCTTGTATCTGGTCACTTTGTGGAAATCTTCTATTAATATTAATGCATTATTAATTATCCAATTGTTAATAGATTCTCTTGGATTATTTAAATTAGTTAATTATATCATCTTCAAGTAAAGATGGGGTTTTTTTTCTTTGCAACTTTATTTCCTTCCTTTTTTCTTTTACTAATTGGCTGGTACATCTAGTAAAATATTGAATTATAATAAGCATTTTATGTTTTTTTAATTTTAATGGGAATGCTTATGTTCAATCAATACTGTGTATACTTTGTGTACTGATTTTAATATTTTCTTCTATCCTCAGTTTATCATTTTCATCACACCATGGATCATTTTTTTTAAGAACTTTTGGACGGCTATTAAGATAAATAAATAGTTTTATTACTTGGTTTTGCTAATGTAGAAAATTATATTTATAGATTTTGTTAAGTAGAAATGTCCAAACTTATATCTTCAATCCTTAATTTTCCCTGTGAATTCATTCCTTTTCAACCAAATGATCCTTGACAAACCCATTTGGATGAACAACACTTCTCAATGTTAATCTAGCTAAAACCCAAACTTTTGGTTTTCTTACTCCAACTTCTTTTCCCCTCAGTGATTCCAACACCAGTAAACGGTATCTCTATCCACCCTGTTGCCCAGAGAACACAAGACTCATTGCTGGCCCCTGGCTTTCTCTGATATATCACATCTAACCCATTAGTCTACTTCATGGTCTCCACTTTTCAAAGTTTCCCTGGACTTGCCAGCATCTCCACATTCAACTCTCTTACTCAAATCACCAACACTTCTCACCGGTGGCTTCTATAACACCTAGCTAATCTCCATGTTTATGCATTCACTCCCTGCATTCTGTCCCCAATAGTAGCTGTAGTGATCCTCATGATTTCTCCTGCTCAAAACATTCACTTGTTCCCATCACATTTAAATGAAATCTAAAATTGTTTCCAGGGCCTATGAAGCACAACATAATCTGGCCCATGATACTTCACGGTGTCATTTCCTATCACTTTGTCTTTGCTCAATGGTTTCCACTACATTATCACATTATGGTTCCCTGGTGTTACCAAACATGATTCCAACTTAGAGCTTCTCCAGTTGTTACTTCTTTGCATGGAAAAGTCTTTCTACAAATAGTCACTTAGCTCCTGTCCTACTTCTATAATTTCACTCTATCAGCACAGTCTTCCTGGATTATACAGTTTCGACTGGACCATATTGATCATTTTCTATTTCTTTTTCCTGCTTTGATTTTTTTTTGTCATCAACTGACTTTATATTACACATTTTAATCTTGCTCATTGTTTGTGTCTCCCCTTATAATGAAAACTCCATAAGTGAGAGATTTGTCTATTTTACTCCCTGCACTGCTCCCACTGATGAGAACAATTAAAATGTACTCAGATCTTGCCAAATGTTTCCTGGGAAAGGAGCAAAACCACCTCCCTTTAAGAACCACTGTATTAAATGCCTATATTAAAAAGAAAATGGAATCAAATTAGTAATCTAAGATTCTGCCTGAAAGAAAAAAAAAACTAGAAAGACCAAGCTAATCCTAAGGAGAGTAGAAAGAAAAAATAACAATAAAAATCTGAGTGGGAATAAAACAATGGAACACAGAGAATGAACAAAAGTCAAAGAAAGCAATAATATTCATACACATCCAGTCACTGTGACCAAGAAAAAGAGAAAGAAAATTGAAATAGCCAACATTAGGAATAAAAGAGAAAACATCATTAAAAATCCCCAAAGTAACTGAGAGGCTATATATCATTGTTGTTGTTGTTATGCAAAATAAACTTCAAATGAGAAAGATTATCAGAGATGAAGAAGAAAAATGAAATCAATTCTAAATATGTATGTACACAATAATAGGTTTTCAAAATACATAAAGCAATAATGAGAACTAAAGAGAAGCAGATGAATCCAAATTTATGGTAGAACTCCTATCAGTTCTTGGGAGAACAAGTAGGCAGAAAAACAGTAAGTACATACAAAACATGAATTACATTATCAACCAACTTGACTTAATTGACATTTGTAGACCTTCTACCCCAAAAATCCAAAATGCACATATTTTTCAAGCACTCAAAAGAATGATCATCAGGATAGACTGTATTTGGGGCCATAAAATAATTTCTAATAAATTCTAATAAAAGGATTAGAATCAAACTGACTAATTTCTTTGACTTTGAAAGAATTAGATTTTAAAAAACAGAAAAATAACTGGAAAATGTCACCAAATGTTTGAAAAATTGACTAATACTCATCTAAGAAAAAGTCATAAAAAACAATTAGAAAATATTTTGACAGAAGTAAAATTACATACATTGAAATGTATATAAAACAGTTAGAACCATGGTTTGAAAGAAATCTGTATTTAAATGCTTATAGTAGAAAAATAACAAAGTTCTAAAATCAGTGATCTAAACTCTCACCTCAGAAATTTAGAAAAAGATCAGATTCTAGAAACTATTGCACAACATTGTGCTTATAGTCAATGATACTGTACTATACACATAAATTCTTATTTGAGATGGGAGCATTGGGTACGCCTATAATCCCAACAACTTGGGAGGCAGAGTCGGGATTACAAGTTTAAGACCAGCTACATCAACTTAGTGGGAACCTGTCTCAAAATTTAAAAAAAAAAAATTTAAGTGGGCTGGAGAGGTACCTCAGTGGTTAAGCTCCCCTGGGTGGGGGGCGTGAGTGACTTGTGAAAAAGGTAGATCTTATGATATCTGTTCTTATCACAATAAAAAAATAAAAATCAAAGTAAGTAAAAAGGAGAAATTAATAAAAAGTGAGAGTACTTAAACTCCAGAGTGTTGGGGAAGGATAGTTAAAGGGAGGCTAGGTTTGATCAGTGCACCCTGAATGCATGAGTAGAAATAATCACACTGGACCCATTGATAGGTACAATTAGTACATGTTAATCAAAATAAAACAACTGTAAATAAAAAAACTTTAAAAACCTCCATTATAAACAACAATAATGAAAAAGCTTTTCATTTTTAAACCAGTAAATTTGATAAAGTTCCCATCTCAAACAAGTATTGACTGGTCATGAAAACAAAAGAGAAGACAGATATTAATAATAACATAAATCAAAGAGGAGAGACCACACCGCCCCCCGAGAGGCATTAAAAAGATCATAGAGGAATATTATCATCAACTTTATGGAAGATAAATTACTAAAACTGACTAAAGTAGAAATGGAAAACCTGAGTAGCTCTATGTATCTGCTAAAGATAATAAATGAATTCATTAAAAGCCTTCTCACAAAGGCAATTCCAGGTCTAGAGGGTTTCTCTAGCAAATTCTATCAAACATTTAAGAAGAAGCACATCAATCTTACACAAACTTTTCCAGAAATTAGGAGGTCTCACTAAGTTTATGAAACCAGCACTATCCTTACACCAAAACCAAACCAAAATATCACCAAGGGGTTAAAAAAAATAAAAAATCTGCATACCAATATTCCTTATGAACACAGGTTTTTAAAATCATTAGCAAAGTATTAGCAAATTGAATTCAGCAATCTGTTAAAATTAGAATACACCATGACCAATTGGTTGGGAGGAGAATTTGCTGGTAGGCGCTGCTCTTCCTGTGGTGGGCTGCTCTGTGGCTTCCTAGCTCTCTGGTCCCCACTCCTTCCCTGACAGTTTTTCTTCTGTCCTTTCATTGTGTGTGGGACTCGCTACAGCTCAGCTCCACCTGGAGTGTGTCCGAATGTCAACAACCAGACTTTCACCCTGTCCTTGTGCAGCAGTAAAGTCTGATCAATGCTTCCTAGTTTGTAGATGAATAAATGGTCTTTAATCATTTAAGAGAAACTTGATTAAAAAAAAAGAAGAAGAAGAAAGAGCTTTCAACAAACGACGCAATGGCATTTGTATCTTCAGGGTGTCCTTCCTTCCCATCCAGCGACCACACATCTTACGCCCATCCCTTTTTATCTTTCTTTTTAAAGAAAACATACTCAATGCAAGATATTTAGAAAATCTGGACAATTAAACAGTGTAAAGTAAAAGAATCACTCATGGTGCCATCCTTCAGAGGTAATCGTTCATTCTATTGTGTGTGTAGTACTAAGACAGACAGAATGTTAAATTCCTACACAGATTTATTTTTTGTCTAACTGTGGCCATGTTTGGAAAGACTTTCTGACCCTTGACATTTTTTTTCCTGTTTATTTAAAAAATTCCCCAAGATTCGTTTAACTCTTTCATAAATAATACCATGTCATTTAATCAATATTTTTATAGATTTGAGTCTTTTCTATGATCTTCTTAGTCTCTTCCACTGATTCATATGTCATTCAGTTTTAAAATACCTGACTTCATGCTTTGTTCTAATATGGTGTGGTGCAAGGGTTTTCCAGGTAATTTATTTTGTCTTTTTAACCTATTTTATCCTATTTTGTTTATTTAATATGTGTATTCTTCTAGATGAAAGGTATAAAATACTTTTTCAATTTGTCAAAATTTTACTTAAAATGCTGATTGGGGTTGCATTACATTTACAGACTGGCTTAAGGAACAAAGTTTTCCAATCATGAATTCCATTTATTACATTTTTCATTCATTTTTCAATATATTCATAATATTCTACTTTGCTTCACTTCCTGATAGATACTCCACATTTTGAAAAGTTATTCCTATTCAAGGCTTATATTTAATAATTGTGTTTGGTTTAAATACCCTGAAAGGTAACTAAAATTGCTCAGCAAACCCATTACTGACCGCACCTCAATACAGAGTTGTTTCCAGGCAAATGCAGGAAACTCTTCTCCATGGAATTCCAAGCCTCAGGAATCTTTCCGTGTCTCATGGGACTCCACTGCCTTGCTTTGCATGTTGTTATTATCTTTTTGCTCTTTAGCATTGCAAAGTTTACTCCCACTTAATTACTGCTGTTTCTTTAATAGTTTAACCAAGAGCTTTTGGGAGATGCCTTCCCTGATTCAATATATGATACAAAGTAACTACAGCTACTTGGGGAGTCATATCTATGCTCCTGACAACAGCATATTTTGTAAGGACTTTCTTTGCATCTATCCCATGATCACTGACTTTTATAGATGAGAAAACTGACACTTAAAGGTTTTTGCAAAAGGGGTAAGGCAGTCTGCATCAAGAGCCATACACACAAAACTATTCATTTTTTGCTCCCTTCAAAGTAAAGAATTCTGAGCCTAAGGTGGATTTCTCCTGTGCCATTCCTCTCCAGCTGGGTTGGGAGAGAGACCTGCTAAAGTAGACGCCACTCTCTAATATTTTTTTCTATACATCCACTTTCTCTCCCTCCAAAGGCTCTGAATTCTCCCTAAACATGTAGATAAGTAACCTGTTTAACTACAGACCAAACTAATTTAGATTGTAATATCTCCCTGGAGTAGCAAAGACTCCCAATCCTATCATGCCCTAGTTCTCTTAATGAAGATGATTCTGTGTGTGTATGTGTGCGCGTGCGCATGCACCTTTAATTTCTTTTTCTTACCTGATTACTTTGGCTGTATCTCCCAAGTAATTTTAAATAATAATGCTAATAACTACCAGGTTTTATTCTTAGCCAAATCAGATATGATTCTATTGTTTTATCATAAGGTCATGATGAAGGAGGCATCAAAATATATTTTTTATAAGTTTCTAAAACATGTCTCTGTTTTACCAGTGTTTTATAAAACTTTATCAGATACCTTTTAGCAATTGAAATTATTTTTTCCTTTTGCTGTGTTCTATTCATCTTATTACTTATATCAATATTATTTCCTAAAATTGAACCATTCATTATCTAAAAAATAGATGTCCTTACCATGGGAGCATTTTTATTATAATATAACACCAGATTTGATGCTAGTATTTTAACATGTAAGGATGTGAATCTATAGTCCTAAGTGAGGGAGTCTGTGGTTTTTCTTTTTCACTCCTGTGGTATATAGACTGGTTAGAATATCAATACTTTGCTAGTTTTCTTAAATAAATGATGAAGCACTTAACATAGGGCTATTCTTCTTATTAAAGTTTTGAAACAAACTACCCATGTTTGAATTTTAAAGGAAAATGTTTTATAGGTTTTTATTTACCTCTCATTTATTTATTCCTTGTTAACAATCAGTTTATTTAGGTCTATGAACTCTAAGGTTTGTTTCAGTGACATCTCATAGGTCTGAATTTATAGTGAGCTCATTATTTATTTTCAAAATGTTTATTAATTCTAGATCATTGAGCTTCTTGGTCAACTATTTGTCCTCCCAACTAGAAAATATACATAGGGTTTTTTCTAGAATATATGCTCACTTTCATATTAGTGCATTAATTTTCTTAGCAAGGTTTCTACCATCAATCTAGGGACATTTCTTAGCAGAAATTCCTCAAGTTTCATGATGTGTACCCTTAAACTCTGGTAGTCCTTTGATCATTTTATTGAGTGCTGAGAGAGAAGGTCAGAAGGCTCTATGCAAATACTCATGGTTTCCAAGTCTCCTCCTTAGCTTTGAACTGGGCCCAGTTGTTGAGTTGATGTCTAACTGGACTGTTCATTCTTCAGTTCTCAATCCAACACTCATTTTCTTGGGAAAACCTTTTCTTCAACTCACTACGAGCTCCCATATGCCCTCCCTTGTCTGAACATCTTTTAAAATTATCTCCATTCCCCTTTAGAGCATAAGCTTCATGACATGGGTACTGTATCTGCCTGGTTTGCTACCCCATCCCCAGGGCATTACCAGATGTGTGGTCTTTGGTGGGTACTTAGCAAGTTTTTGGTCATTTGATTTCCACAGGGTATGGAACCTGCTGTCTCTTGTCTTGTTTCCCCTCATACAATTCTGCATGCAAAGCAGATGCTCAATAAATCCCACATTTCAGAAAAGTACATGGGATCCATTAGTTTTCTCTTTTCCAGCGTCTCTAATCTGGGTCTTCAGAAGCGAAGTCTTTCTCTTCTTTAGAATATGAGATTCAACAGCTGGAAGTGGCCTCAAAGGTTATTTAATCTCAGCTTCTGGCAATAATAGATGGCTGCAAATTCAGACAAGTAAGTATCTGATTTAAAAAAAAAATTCCCAGAAAATTTACTTTCCTAGTTTCCTGGGAGTTTTCTTTAATTGTCACAAATCTCTCTTAAACAAAGAGTTCTTCCTTATGTCTCAGCTTATTTCTGCTTGTTGCTATGTCAGGATGTTGGTCTTTGTTTTCTCCCTGGGTATTTGTAGCCGTTCCTGCTATAATTACTTCTTGGCCACAGTTTCATTTGTCTGACAGTGAGACAGACAGAAAGACAGACAGTATGCTCACCTTTAAACTCAAGGGAATCTTCTTTTCCTTCACAAGGATTGGGACAGATCCAGCAACACAGGATTTTATTTTTGCAAAGGCCAAGGTATTAAAGACAGAAACAGCATCACAAAATTGTCTCTTGATGCCCTATCATCTTTCCCCCAGAACTTCCAAAGGCCAAGTAGACAATTGCCTATCAGGCAGGGAGAATTTCCAATTCTCTTTTCTCCACAGGTCAAATTCAGGCCTCAGTATTAGATCCAAGGCACTGATTTCCAGCTCCGAAGACCTCTGTGGTACCATGCCAGTGTTCTCTGTCAATGACACAGTGAGCTGTGGGAGCCTCTAGCATCTCAGCTCACCTTAGCAAAGTTTTGAGGGCAGGATATTTAAGGGTGGTAAGCATTGAAGGAAAAAAGCAAACTCTGTGGAAAAGCAAAATTATTTTTCTTTTCTCTGCCCTTAGACTGCAACGATCCACACAGAAGATTTTTGTGACCTCAAAAAGTGTGGGTTTTTTTCTTCCCACCAGCCAGGAAGCAGCAGACCCCAGCCTGGTGTCTCTAATTCAGTTCAATTCTGATACTGGCCGCTTGGAGACAACATCACATCTTCCGAGTCGGAGGGCTCACTCCCCAAGACTGCCCACCCTGCCTTGCGATGCTAACCCCAAGCCTCAAGTTGTCTGTCTTACCTGTGCTTCTGACCACTGCCCTCAATTCTGTTAATTTGCTGGAGTGGCTCACAGAACTCAGGCAAATGCTGATATTTACCAGTTTACTATAAAGGACAAGTGGGGTTCTTGGCCTACATGAAAAGAAAAGAATTTCAGCATGTTCCAGTCAGAGATACAGATGAATTTGTTTAGGAAAAGCAGATACACCGTCAAGGGAGAATGTGGGCTATATCAAGGGAGAGACATCTTTGGGGGTAAAGTAAGAAATACACATTCAAAGAAGCATGTCCGCCATCTTGAAAGTGGGATTTAGGGGAAAAGCGAGGGATACACACTAAAGGGAGAGTGTGAGCCATCTGCAGAGGGAGAAACAGCAACCCCTCGTGGTGGGGGTCTTGATATTTATAGAGGGACTGTTTCTGGGGGCCGGATTAGAGGTGGAGTCAGGGCAGAGTTACACAATTCCACATGTTTTTCCAGTATTCTACCTTGTCCAGGTGTTAGGTCATGTCCTATTAAGGGTCAAGAGTGGCCAAGGGTGAAGGCTAAGGATGTAGGCTGGGTTTCTCTGGTTGTTTGTTTGGCATGTCAAAGGTTCCTGGGCATTTCCTGCATTCCAACACTCTGTTGGCATTGGGTGCTTCTCTTTGGAGACTCAGTCTGTCTTCCCTTTCCTGTATCCCCAAATTCCTACACACATTATCCAATAAATTACTTGTGGCATCTCTTCTTTGTGCACCCAGGGAGAATTGGGTTTTTTCCTACTTTCCATTGCAAGGGCTCTCACTGAGGAGCATGTCTCTGATGCCACCGGCCTCATTACCTGATTTCTTGGACACTTATTGTAAGATTTGACCAGAAGCCCCCTCTCTCCATTAGAGAAGCACAGGCAGATAGCTCTCTCCCTGGCGGCTGCAGGAACCGTGCCTGGCACCGAAGATCCCTCCTTCAAAGGGCCTGGAGATGGCAGCCCGGCATCCTGGGAACCAACCTCAGGCCCCTCCCAGTCTCCTCTGGCCACCAGCAACCCTGTCATTTCCCTGCCACGGGCTTGGCTCAAACAAAGCTCTCATTGAAGAGATTACAGACAGATGCTCGGGCACGATCCGGAGACCCCGTGCGAGGAGAGCACTCAGGTTTCCTCTTAAGCGACAGCCATCATTTTTGGGAGGCAGGGTAATTACAGGTTAGACCTTCTGCAGCACGAGTTATCCGAGGTGGAGACAATGGTGAGCAGTGTGGGACCGCCTGGAAGATGGAGGGGAGAGGCGAGAAGGGAACAGAAGGGCTCAATCTCTTTAAATTTATTTTAATGAAGCTGGGGTTTCCCAAGAGGCCAGAGGGCCTCCTGAGCCACAACATAGTTGGCATCGGCCCACAGCTTCCCCCAAGTCCTGGCTCCTCAGAATTCAATCAGCCACAGATGGCAATGTTCAGAGGGTGTCTTCCTTTGCTTGGAATCCTTCCTCTCTCACTGCCCTGGACAGAGTGGACAGAGCCCAAGGTCCCTCCTGGTCTCACAAGTGTGGCCCCTCACTCTCTCCTTCCTCCACACTCTCAAGCTCCCATGAGGCTCTGCTCCTTATCCAGAGCCCCATGGGACCCTTGTTTACAGCCCCTCCTGGGCTGATCAAAAATGGCGGGCTCTTGACATCCCTGTTTATTTCTGCTTCCCCTGGTCCTCCAGCTAAGAAGTCAGTCTCCTAAGGGGGACCTCCCGGCCTCCTTTTCTTCTGAGGCCCAAGGGTCTGTCCCAGGCAATGTGGTCCTGCAGGAAGGGGTCAGCAGCGGGACTGGATTACTTCTGAGGAGGAGTTGCTGTTGGAGGATGGCAGCAAATGAACACGGCCAGCCAGGAATCCAGCCCCTCCACACACACACACACACTCTCTTCTGAGATGGAAATGCTGTTTACCACCCCCAGGCACTTACCACCCTTTCCCTGGGCCTCGGCCATTGCTCCAGACATCTGGAACTTTCTTCAAGAGATTTTTTTTTTTCTTCCCTCTCTTCATCTTTCACCACAAGTTGCCTCCCAAAAACGTTAAAGCCCAGAAAAACAAATACCACCTTATTGGATTTTCTTAAAAAGCAGAAACAGCAAGAGTGTAGCGAAAGCAGGGTACCGCAGGGAGGGGACTGGGGCTCATTTAGAGCAAATGGATGGATTAATTTTTCTACCTGGGGCTGTGGAAAATGAGTTCCCAAGCACACAAATCTCGGCCGCCATGTGGA
This sequence comes from Ictidomys tridecemlineatus, assembly GCF_052094955.1. Classification (NCBI taxonomy): domain Eukaryota; kingdom Metazoa; phylum Chordata; class Mammalia; order Rodentia; family Sciuridae; genus Ictidomys; species Ictidomys tridecemlineatus. The sequence continues at coordinate 20,501,231 of NC_135491.1, read as the reverse complement.
GCCACTTCTTTTCCCTCTTCGGCAGAGACTAAGGGCCGCCCGTCCCTCCCTCGGTCCTGGAGAGTTTAAAATGATTTCAGCATCCTCCACCAGGGAACCTTCCCACGCTGAAGGGGCCGTGAGGCTGGGATGCAGAACTCTCCCCAGGACAGGCCTGGTCCTCAGGCTGAGCATCTGAGTTCTAGATTTTTCCCATGTTCATGTTACTTATCTGAAGGCAGCAGCAGGGCCCAGGGTCTTGGTGACACTCCTGACTATTCCATATGCACTTACTTCTCATTTAGGACTGAGAACAGTGACAGCAGTCACCTTGATGAAGACCTCTCTTCCAGTGCCTTCCTCCACAAAAGACTGGGTCCTATGTTGGTGTGGGCAGAGGGGGTTGGAGGCCCAAAATGGATTTAGGAAAGGAGTTACCCATCTCCAGGGTTTCACCTACAGCTGTCCTCCTGTTTCAGTCAGCTGTCCATCACCGTGACCTGCCGCAGTCTGTCTGGGCACAATTCAGGAGCCACTTGTCAAAAGAAACGAACTTTATTTTTAGAACCACAAACGCCAAACAAAACAGCTCCTCAGGAAAACCCTCAGAGCCCAACTGCCACCACCAGCTTCCCACAAGCCTCCCCCACCCCCAATCCTCCTGCTCTTGAGGCTGATTGGCTGAGTCACATGGGCGGAGCCAAAAAAGTCCCCCAATGAGCATCACCGCAGAGGAGCCAATCAGCTAGATGTTGCTGGGCCGCTGTGAGCCAATCATCAGCCGGCAGCTGAAAGTTTGCTGGCAGCTGGAAGTTTGCTGGGGCCCCTCCGGCTGTGGCTCTCAACAGTGGCCAAAATACTCATCAAGAACAACTGGGAGGAGAAAACTTTTATTTGGGGCTCATGGTTTCAGAGGTTCAATCCATGGTCAGCCAAAGTCCTTGCTCTGAGCCCAAGGTATCACGGTGGAAGAAAGCTCCTCAGTTCTTGGAAGGCAGGAAGCAGAGCTCAAGCACAAGGAACCAGGAACAAAATATGCAATCCCCAAATCTCGCCCCCAGGGACCATTTCCTCCAGCCACACCTGCCTCCAGTTACCTCTCAGTGATCTCTTCAGCTTATTAACCCATCAAATGGATCAACCCACTGATTAGATCACAGCTCTTGGAATCTAATCATTTTATATCCTGCACGAACACATGAGCTTTTGGGGGAACTCCTCGTGTCCAAACTATGCACCCCCTTAGCCTGCATACCTTCTCAGTTCTCCTGCCTCGTCCTGTCTCCATGGAGTTGGACTGACCTGAGTCAGACCATACCTGACCAGACTTCCATGCTGGCTTCTCTCCATCCCTGGACCCTGGACCCTCCTCTGACTCAGTCTAAGCCTTTCCCAGTCTTCATATGGGCAGGAAGTAACATCGTGAGTCATCCAAAACGGATCCATTTGGAAAAAATTCAAAAGATGGTCTAAAGGAGGCTCACCCTATAATCTAGTTTTAAAAAAAGCATCCTAAATGGGTCCAGCCACGATATAATGCTGGAAGGATATCTTCTGGGGCAATCAGAGACCCATGGTGGATCCTAGCCACGGGACATCACAGAGAAAGTGGCCCTGGGGGCCAGAGGGTCCATACACTTAACTCCATCTCTCCGAAGCACTTCTCCGCGTACGCTCAAACACACCCGTAATGAAGAGGAAATAGGGTCCACATGCCCTGATTCTTTGAAACCCCAAGCAGCCACATGCTGTTTTCTGCACCTCTTTAATGGTCTGTGAAACCCCGGAGTTGTCTGTAACCCAGAGTCAGCCTGCAGAACCCCATCGCCCTCGCCACCCCAGACCACGACCCTCCAGAGCCAGCCACCTCCCTCTGCACATGGGTGGGCAGGCAGATGAGCTGAGCCAAGACATCCTGTTAGCATTGCCTGGGTTGTGTGTGTCCAGAACAGAGGGGCCACCCCAGGCTGCTCTTACTTCTCCCAGACTTTCTTTTGAAGGCAACATTGCTCTAGGTGCCTAATCCATTTGGAGCCTGAAGATCTAGCATTGTCCCCTTCGGAAAAGACCCCAGCCTTCCTAATCTCAGCTTCCTCCTTCCTCTCAGAGGATGCCCGCCTGTTGAAGTGAGGGTTCCATCCACGCCCACGACGTTGGGAACCTGGGTGGCAGTCAACGCATCTCTCTCCAGCAGACCCTCTGATGTACACAGCAGCAGTGACATTGTCGGTTGTCACCACCAGCAGCGGGAGTCATTCCTTCCCATCTACCTGTGTGTGGTTTTCATGAGATCATGTGTCTGTTCTTTACAACACCAGGGGGAGTTAGGTGTTCGAACAACTCCTATTGGGAAGAGGCCAAGCTTCCAAAATCTCAGAGATGTGCTGCAGACCTGGCAAGTCATGAAGTGTCTGGCCACCCCCAGAGCCAGCCATGCACCTTTCCATCCCACTGACCTGTGCATTTCCTCTGCTGGTCCATCCAACCTGAGTCCCACCTTGGAGACGGCGGGTGCTCAAGTAGAACTGGTGAGGGCATATCTGCCTGGTCAGCTCAGTTGACCACTCTTTCTCATTCCGGCAGAGCTCTGTCCTCCTCAATTCTGGGAAGACATGAGGAGCGTCCCTGAAGTTTTGAGATCAACTCAAAATCTTGGCTTGAATAGAATTAAGTGTCTGCACCAGTGCTGGGGGGGGGGCAGTCTTCTGGCCAGTCCTGGGACCTGGGAAGACATTCCCAGCCAGTAGATAGAGATCAGCAGGTGTATGAGCCAGGACCTCTTTTGTATAAAGCAAATAGGGCAAAAATGCAACCTATTAGCAATGGAAACCCAGATCTAAGCAACAACTTGTGTAGCCAAATAGACAAGGGGTAGGGGATCAGGTCTAGTTTGATCCAGGGCTGAAAAAAACAGTTGATTCTAACTCCCTTATTAAATCCCTCATGGTCACAAGGTTCCTCTAATTGCTTCCCCCCTCTGCATATCCTAGTTTTTATCTCACAGGAAGGGCACCTGCTTCTTTTGCAGTAGCCTGGACACAGACCTCATTGATCCAGTTGAATCGAGTGAGCATCACATGGAAATAATTGCCCTGCTTGGGGGAGAACACTCTGAGGTGATTGGCTCCAGCCTGAGTCCTGTGCTCCATCTGTAGGGTGGGGCCAGACAGAGAGAGGATCAAATCCATTCAGATCCCGTGGGCTGAGAGCCAGGGGGGAGCAAGCTTTTCAAGGGACATTAGACATGGTTGTTAAAGGAAGAGGAGATCAGGCTAGACATCCCCAAACTCCAATATCCACTGGAGATTCAGGCGAGCTCTTATTGTTTCTGTAAAGTAGGAGTTGGCAAACATTTTCTTCAGCGGGCCAGACAGTAAATATTTTAGGCTTTGAGGGCCATAAGGTCTCTCTGTCGCTACTTGCTCCACGCTGCCATCACAGTGCGAAATCAGCCAGACAATACGTCAATGAATGAGTATGGCTGTGTTCCAACAAAGCTTTATTTAGGGACACCAAAATTTGAATTTCATATAATTTTCACGTGTCACAAAATATTATTTTCTTCTTTGGAGGTTTTCAACCATTGAAAAAAAAATTAAAACTATTCCCAGACCACGGGACACAGGGACACAGGCAGCAGGCAGCCTGGATGTGGCTGATCCTGGGGGCTGTCCCGAGGTGGGAAACCAGGAGCAGGTCCCTTCGCGCTGTCAAAGGGCACAGGGTCCAGGTAGAACCATGCATCTGGGGAACACGAATGAGAAAAAGCTTGAAAAATCAGTGGAACCAAGTGAAATTCTCAGTTTGGTTAGCAATTTACCTACGTCCTCTTCCGTACTAATTTACAGAGAGAAGTCTATTAATCATTCTGGGTGCAGAAAGGAAATCGCATTCTCAGCATAAACATAAATTATCAGCCTAAAACTCAAATTCCTTCAGAGGGATGGGGCAAGTTTAAAAAAAAAAAAAGTTTCAAATAGCTCAAATAGAACAAATGGATGTGAGGATATAATGCATCTTTTGAAATACAAACCTGAAAAGATGTTATGCTCAATTACACTGACAAAAGATTTGGGATCCAGCAATATCCTCCGTGGAATTCCGCAGCTAAACAGGAATGCTAAATCACAGACTCTAACTTAAGCAAGAATAATATAGCATAAGCCACATTACAGGCGGGCCCTCTGGGAGGTTGAATCTGCACAGAGTCTGCAAGGAGACTCCTGTATCTCTAAGCTGCCAGTCTCCCAAATTGAGCATCGAGATGTCTTGGGCAGGAAAACAGGATCATCAGGGGTCAAGAAAGGTTATTGTTAGATTTCCCATAAGGGGAGAAGGTGGGATTTTTTATTTTTTAAGAAGGAGCCTTAGTTCTAAGCAGCCAATGATAGGGGAAAGGAGAGATTGCAGAGGGAAGTTTTTCAGCTCCTAGGTTGAGCAGAAGTTTCCCCAGGCCCTGTGAAGGCTCCACCCTGCCTTCCTTTCTCAGCCACTCTCCAGGGTCCCTAAGAGACAGGGGCTGTCTTGCACTGCCACTTAGTATGTGGCAGCACAGTGGCACACAATAGGTATTCGTTTAACACCCAAGAGGCCAGCCGCTGAACAGGGCATGCGTGTTAGGGCATCCAAGGAACAGAAAAGACAGACTAGAACCTGCAAAGCAAGGGTTCCACTGTCACGCTCTCCCGAAGGCAGACTGAGATTTGATGTGAGTTTTTAGTCAGTAACAGGACAAGTGTCAAAGGCTGACATGTGGAATTTGCACCCTAGATATCCTGGAAGGGGGAGACAGGTGAGCTAAAGGGAGAGGAGGAAGGTTGGGCACATGGAACAAAATCATCCCCAAGAATGTAAGCTGGAACACAGTCTCAAGTTCTTTGGGGTTTTAGATATTCTATGGCTCCTGGCGTGTCCCACCCACTCTGAGATCTGAACTGAGAAAGAAATGGACCCGGGAGGCAGAGCCAGCAGTACATGGTAGTTGTCAGTGCTTCAGCTGGACTGGAGACTCAAGCTTGGTCTTCTGCTAAAATTGAACTTCCTGATTCTTCCCCCCAGCTCTTGGGCCAGATTTAAGGCCCAGGGGTGGGGAATCGGGTGCCCAGGGAACATATATACACAGCCAGCGGAAAAGACTATGGTGAGCTGTTTGACTCCCCAATGGAGCATAGGACCATGAAGTCCAGAGACACAACCCAGGGCTGCTGCTGGAAGGCAGGTTGGGCCATACCTGCTGTGACCTGATCTTTAGGAGATTGCAGTAGCAGAGAAGTATCCAGGTTCCAGAGGGCTCCCTCCGTGCCCCACAAGAGGAATTGAGCCAGGCAGGTGGGAAAAGGGCAGAACACCAGAAACTCCCAGGTACACAAAGGCACTGCTCCCCCTGCCCCTAAGCCCTTTGTGGAGATCACAGGAAGCCAGACCCGTTCTCCAAGGAGGGCCCCAGTCTCTGGGGGTTTGCCGAGAAGACACTGGCCCACAGGGGCTGATGCAGAGGACACACCACAAGCAGCTCTTCAGCCATCTGCTGAGGAAATACCAGGGTAAATTAAAATGAGAGTGGATTTGTGACTTCTGTCTTCTCTAAAAAGATAGTGTTGGCAGGTTTATGAGGAAACCATTCTTGAACACCTTGAATTTATATGGCACGTTTATTTCAAAAGCCCTTCCACATCTGTTAGCTCTTTGAAGCCCCTGGAGGCAGGTAGGGCAGGAAGGGGAACTGGGTGGGGGAACGGAGCCACAGAGAAGTTCAGAGACTTGCCAGATTGTGTGGCTCCCCGTAGGGGAGGCCAGGATGCCACCCGGAACCCCAACCTCAACGTGTACCAAAGAGACGGCTCCTCCTTGCTTGGGAGCAGTGGCCCAGGGTGTGAGATAATAAGGCTGGAAGTTAAGTGACCACTTAAGAGCTGGACAGTCAAGTGCACAGACAGCCCCGGGAGCACCCCCTTTCTCCCATATGCCTGCAGCCCTGCACCCATGTGCCCTGTAAATTATCCAAGGTTTATAGGCAAGGAAATAATGGCTCCTCAAACAGAAACAAACAGAGGCTGATTGACAAGGGGCCCCCTCATAATCAGTGCTGCAGTAAACTATACTAATTACGGTGTCAATTGGTAACATTATAAAGGTTGAAGCTACATAATGAAAAAAGAGCATACACACAGGCAGAGCGGGTTCAGCAAATGTAATTACAGGGTGACATTATTGGCAAATAGTATTTTATGAGGTATTAACAGGGATGTGGCATAAACATGCTCCAAAACTTGCAGACTCCTCAAGGATGGCGGAACCCAGAACCTGCCAAAGACTCACCCACAGACAGTGCAAATTGGCCAGTCCCAAACTTTGGGAAATTCCCCCCCTAAAAGACTTTTGGGGAGTTTCTCAAAGGAAAAGGTGTTTTCAGATGGAGTACCACCTTCACCTTCTAGTTCCTTGGATGTGACAGAATATCCATGTTGCTGGCCTATCTCAGGGTCTTCCCTCTTCAAATCACAAAATCTTGGACAGTCCAAGTTAAGGCTCCATGGATGGTATTTACCTTGACAGTCACTCTACAGTAGGCATGGGATGGGACAGGCTCCTCCTGTTCATTTTAGCTGTACTCACTGATATGCAGCAGTATGAGCTGTCAATCACAGCTGACAGGAGCTGATCTAGAAGCTCAGGTCAAGACCTCTGCTGGCCTTACATTCAGGTTATAGGAGAGCCAAGAAAAACACACTAGATGATATTGAATGACTTGAAGAAATCTAAATAGAGGGCTGTGGCAGTGGGAAACTGGAGGAGGAGAGACAGACTGGATGAAAAGTCCAGGTGGGATTCTTGCAGAGGAGATGCGTGAGCCAAGACCTACAGGAAGAGAGGAAAGGTGCCTTCCCCAGAAGGCCCAGCTCCTGACGGATAGACCCTAGCACAGGCAACCTTACTGGCCTTCCAGAGTCTTCCTCTTGCACTGGGCACACTGGCCAGAATTGGGGCCATAATGGGAAGATAAACTCTCAACTCTAAGGATAGGGGCTCCATCGCATTTTGCACGTTGAAGGGACACCTTGTACTCTGGAGAATCATCCATGTCATGTGTTTAAATCAGAAATTACCTCCCAGTTCTGGTTCTTGATCCTAATATAGCAAACTACCCCAAACTTGTATTATTGTCTTTCCACATTTCTATGAATTGACTGAATATTCTTGCATAGGGTCTCTTTTGTGGTCACAGGGGCCAGAGCCGTGGTAGCCCTTTTCACTTATGTGACTAGATGAACTGGAAGCTGATCATTCCTCTCCTCCTGTGGCTTTCCCACAGTGCTAGCTTGGGCTTCCTCCAAGCATGGCCATCTCTGGGGGTATATGGGCTTCTTCTAGAGATCCCGACTTCCTCAGTTATACCCAGATAAAAGCTAGGATTTTTTAGGACCTGGCAGTAGAAGAGTCAAACATCCTTTTTAATTTTAAATTAAAAATTATATGTATTTATCACATAAAACATATTTGGAAATACGTGTACATTGCAAAATGGCTAAATTAAGCTAATTAATAGACACTTTACTTCACATAGTTGCCATTTAATGTGAGAACACTTAAAATTAACTCTTTTAGCAGTTTTCAAGTAGAATGCTTTGTTATTAACAGAATTTATTCTTCCTATATAACTGAAATTTTCAAAATAACATTCTTGCTCTTGACTGTCCAACCCCCACTTCCTCTAGCCCCTGCTAACCATCATCCACTCTCTATTTTTGTGAGTTCAACTTTTTTATATTCCCCATATAAGTGAGATCATGTGTCATTCGTTTTTCATGCCTGGCTTATTTCACTTAATATGATGTCCTCTAGGATTATCTGTGTTGACACAAATGACTAGATTTCCTTTTTGCTTTTTTTTAAGCTAAATTGCATTTCATCATGTACATAGACCACATTTTCTTTGTCCATTACTTTCTCCAAGGATGCTTATCTTGATTCCATATCTTGGTGATTGTGAATAAAGCTGCCAGAGAACTTGGGAGTGCAGAATCTCCTTGGCATGCTAATATCAATTCCTTTGGATATACATACAATAGAGGGATTACTGGATCATATGGTAGATCTTTTTTGGTTTGTTTTTTAAAGAAACATCCATATTGCTTCCCATAATTCTACAGTGTAATAATTTACATAATTTACATTCCCACCAATAGTGTACAAAGGTTTTTCTTTACTTCACGCCCTCTTCAACCCTTGTTATCATTCATCTTTTTGATAATAGCCATTCTAATGGTGTGAGGTGATGTCTCTTGGTGGTCTTAATTTGCATTTCTTTGAGCATTAGTTATATTGAGCCATTTTTCATATAATTATCGGTTATTTGTATGTCATCTTTTTAGAAATACCTATTCAGATCCTTTGCCCATTTTTAATTGGACATTTGTTTTCTGAATATTGAGTTGTTTAACTTCCCTATATATTTTAGATATTAACCCCTTGTGAGATGTCTGCAAATACTTTCTCCACCACCACCACAACATCCAGCTAACGTTGGCTTCTCTTGGGTTCAAGAAAATAATCCAATTCTGTAGATTATTATTTTTTTTGCTCTGCTGATTGTTATTTTGGGTGTACAGAAACTTTTAAATTTATTTAATCTTATCTGTTTTTATTGCCCAGAACATTCTTTCTGCCACAATTATCGATCAAGCAAATTACTAAGTCCCACCTGGGTTCTAAGAGAGGGAAACTAGACTCTACTTTTGAATGGGAGCATTAGCAAAGAATTTATAGCCATCCTTGACCTACCACACTCCTCTTTGCAGAAATACAGTGACTACCAAAAGTCTGGCCAGCTTTGTGACAACCTGATAGACATTTGTCTTTGACACTCAGATTGTCTTCCTTTTCCTCAAAATAACCCAAGGATTAGCCCATGTTTTTTGAGGGCCTACCATGTAAAAATCCATGAATTGGCGTGTGCACACCATTCACACTATACTGTGTACCGTGTTTCCCTCCAGGAACTTACAGACCAGACAAGGGGCCACACACTTCCCTTCTTAATAACTGAACTAACTTCAGGTGAAATTTGACTTGCAGCCCTGGACCATGAATTAGGTCAAGATAAGATTCTTCTGGCAAAAGTGACAGCCCCAGGGCACTTCACATACCTCCAACAAAGCCCAAGCTTAGATAATCACAGTGTGCATGCCATCATTAAGGAGGAAGAGAGGAAAGAAGGCAATGAAATATCCCTTCTCTTTATAAGAAAGCTTGCTGGCAGAAAAATACGGACACCACCTCTGGCGGGGCTAATATATTAATGAGATATTTTTTTTAATTACCAATTCATGTCAAATTGGCTTAGGGAAAAAAGGAAGAAGGACAAGAAATCCTTAGGCGGTAGACTGCTTCAGATAGGGCTGGATCCAGGGGCTCCCAGAACATCTTATCCTAATTAACATGGAATACACTAATTAAGTGCAAGTGTGGATCTCTCCAGTGTTCATCTATGTGTGCTTCACTCTCAGGGGTCCTCTCTGTATGTCCTTGTGTACAGGATGGCCACCATCAGTTCTAGGCTTACTTCTACTATTATGTACTCCCTGCCACCACCACCACCACCACCACCACACAATCCAGCTAACGTTGGCTTCTCTTGGGTTCAACGCTCAAACCACATCATCAGAGCAGTTGGTGGCTGTCCTGCTCTGACGGTGGCTCTCCACGGAGTCAGAGGAACCCTGGAGTTCCAGGTGAGTTGCTGACGTTACCTGTACTGAGAGGGAAATACTATTGGCTCCCAAAGCAAATGTGGTTCTTCTTCCCAAACAAGGTAGCCTAGAATCTCGCCAGGCAAACAAACAGAAATCACCTACGTGGAAAGAAAGCAAGCCAAGAGCAAGAGACAGGCGGATGGGAGGACAGGAGGATAGATCTGAAACAGCAAGGCAAAGAGTGCTTGCTCTCTCCCCACAGGGTGAGAGGAGTGGCCAGCTCTCTAGGGCTTAACGGATAGCTCAGGGACTTCTCTTAGGCAGGGTCCCACCATCCCTGGGGAAGGCTCAAGGTCAGAGGTCAGGACCTGGCTTTGGATCCTGATAGCAGCTCTACCTTCTCTTCTGTGCCTGTCACCGGAACCTCACGCATCATGATATCCTCTGAACTCAGAGAGCACCCAGAAATGTCCCAGAGAAACTCTCTGTGGGTGCCTCATCCTGAAATAAAGCCAGCATATGGGACACCCAACTGCCATGCGGCATCATGAAACATTGCCATTAAGTTTAAAGCCTTTGTAACCAAGAATACCACCTTTATTATTGCAAATAAATCTGCAGATTTAACACCCATCAGCCTTTAGACTTTATTTTTCCATATAAAATAAATATGGCTAGAGTATAAGATTATGACTGCACCATTATTTTCTAAAACCATCCAATTTAAGCATGACCTAAACGTCCCACGCTGTATACCTGGGCACGGGGAGGAACCACCCCGCACCTGGTGCCAGGGCCCACAAGGTAAAGTTCCCCATGCAACAGCTGGGTTTCGTCACTGTTTAATGAATTCTTGCACTCTTTATAGGATAAACAATAAATTGCACATGATTTATCATATTACCCAATAAATCATGTGACAAATCATTAGGCAGAGTGATAAAATCAAGTGTTTTAGAAATAAGTTAATCTATGATGCCAATGTAGAAACCAAGCAGTTGTTTAAAAACCCTATTTACTAATCATTTTTACATAAAGAAAGATTAATGATTATGTAGATGAAATGTGGACTTATTCCTATAAACATCAGACGGCCATGGGCCCTCTTGGCCCTTTCTCCTTAGCAATGGCCTCTCAATAAAACCTTCATTCCACCTGCCTCCCTCCTCCCGGGATTAGGAGAAAGGAGGTTGGAGAAACCAGGGTAAGAGAAAGAAATGGTTAATAAAGATCATGTCATTGGGGGGGGGGGTCTGGTGGAGCCGCTGTTCTCACCGTAAATTCTGTAATACACTAATTAACACTTTCATTAGGGCTTGGAGACAGGTTCCGATGCCGCTTGCTCCTCTGGTCTGCCTTCCACCCAGCACTCTTTCTCACTTGTGACAACTATGTTTATAGCTTCTCTGCCCATCGAGCTGGCTGGCACATCGAATTACCCTCAAGAGCCCACGGGCATCACGTCACATTTGCGTGCCCGATATCATACGTGACGAGCTGTGCCACCGCCAGGGCCTTTAATGCACATCCCACAGACGGGCGGCCCCCGGAATGCATAGGCAAGATATTAAGCTAAATCTTTTTGGAGTCAAGCTTGTTTCACGTCAGTTGCACAAACATATTGGTTCCCTTAAAAGAACAAATGCTTTGTGAGCAAGGAAACGACTCCAGGAAGGGAAACCTGAGAAATCACTCCACGCATCAATTCAGCCCTTCCTTCTCAAAAGTCTTTTTCTTAGAGGGATTCGGGGAGAGACTGTCTGGCTTCTAGAATATGAGTTGTGAACCAAATGCAATTTAAACCCTGGAGATTATTCAGCAAGGCAAAGAGAGACCAGGGGAAGTCCCGACTGTGTGAATATGAAGACCATCAGCAAATCGGAGAAGTTGGTTTTGCTCTCCTGCATGAAGATGCTACTCTTCTCTGGTGTTGGACCCCTCCAGCATGAAATATGGGACCCTGAAGCCTCTCCTAGTCCTGCAGAGAAAGGTGAAGGCATCTTCAATGTGTTCTAAAACTCACATGCTCTTATGCATGAAGCTCAGGCTAAATTGCTTGAGGAAATGCTCATCAGCAAGGTTTGGGAACCCCTATCCCTGGAGCTTGGCAAAGCAGTTGTGATGAGATGATGGGATAAAGGGTGGGAGATAATGGAGGAGAGAAGGACTTCAGTGCATTGTTATTATTCTGAAAAAGCTCTAAAAAAACATGGAATGGATAAATTTTACTGACAACTTCAGCTTCAATGAACTACCTGGGAAATACGGCCTCCAAGGCAAGAAACCCAAGAAATGAGCTTTCCTACATAGTGTTTAGCCCTTTCCAAGAGGCAGACCAGCAGGGTTCAGGGAGGAATATCATAAGAGTTCTGGGCCCCTTGTATATTGCCTTCCCCCTCACATTGCCTCCTGAGAAGGCTGGATGTACAGAGTGGAGAACAACTCTCAGATTCAGAGCCATAGAACCCAACTAACAAGATGAATCAAGAAAGTTGTCAAGCAAGCTACATTTCTTATCCTCAGAAAAGAAGCAGATTAAGTGACACAAATCTTCATCTTATTTTTCCTTTCTTTTTTTTATCCAGCCCTGATTCACATTTCAAATACCATCTGTATCAGTCAGGATAGGTTGAGTTCTGCTTCAATAACAACAACAAAAAAGGTCAAAATCTCAGTAGCTTAAAATACAAATATATTTCTTGCTCCTATAAAACAATCATGAAACCCAGAAATCTCACGAAAGCCAGTGTCCTCCCTGTGACAGAGCCATAATCAAGTCTGCTTCAGTCTAACATATTTCTATTGCATTTCAATGGTTTCCCAATCACCAATGAAAGGATCATGCCAAAGAAAGAAGCAGCTTTGAAAGTGGTTCACCAGAACTTGCACATCTTTTTATTGGCCATAATAAGTCAATAGTCATGCCTAAATTCCAGGATCAGAAGATTAAAACAAAGAGCCCAAGTCAAAGGGCCCATTTCCCAGTCTCTTGCTGTGGCAATCTGGACTGTTTTCATCTTTAGAACTGTAGTTTATATACCTTTTCAAAGATGGTAAGAGGAATTTGTGTTACGCTTACTCTACAAAGAGGCAGTATGGCCCCGCGGACAAGAGCGTGGATCCTGGAGTCAGACTGCTTGTACTTGAATCCAGTTCTGCTACTTATTACGAGCAAGGTCTTGAATGGAACAATGCACTCTGTGCACTTCAGTTGACTACTCTGCAATATGGGACTAGTCAAGGTGCCTAGCTCATAGGGTTGTTCTGAGGGTGTATACGATAGCATGTGAAGCTTTGGAGGGACGTCTGGCCCTGTAGAAATGTTTTTCTATAACTATGGTGCTTTAGAAACTCCAAAAGGCACTCACCACCGTTGACCCATTTGATCTCTATAATCAAATCTGAGAAATAGCTCCTCCTCTGTCCTCCAGGCTCTCCCTCATCCCGGGGATAGGGCAGAGATGATGAAAGCATGTTACTTCTTTAAAAGCCAAGAAAGGCATTTTGAAACCAAAGTAGGCAGGGTGGATAATGACTCTGCATGCAAAAATGGGGGATTTTGAAGAAATGCGGCAGGAAGAGTCTGCTATAGTTTGAAATGTTCCCTAAAGCTCCATTTGTTGAAGGCTTGGTCCCCAGTGTGCTATTATTGGTTGGTGGTGGAACATTTCAGAGTTGGGCCTTGTTTAAAGTCACTGGAGAAGTGTCCTTGAAAGTGACTATAGAACACAGCTCTTTCCGTTCTCTCCATTTGGCATTCTGACAGTTTTGCTCTACCACACAACTCCCACCAGACACCTAAAAGCAATGGGTTTACTTGATCATGGACTCAGACCTCAAAACCATGAGCCAAAATAAAATCTTTCTCCTTATTAGTTGATTACCTCAGGAATTTGTTACAGTAAATTTAAAAAAAAAATCCAACATATGTCCCCTAAATTTTCCAACCCCTTTGCAATTAAGTGAGCCTTATGGTTAGTTGAGGGTAATGAATTAGGAGCAGAATTAAGATGGCCACTTTCAGGGCACAGAGTTTGCTTACAGACATAAGATTCTCCAGCCCTCTTCTCTCTTGTCACAATAACTGAAAAGGCATCATGCTGAAAAGGCAAAGTCTGAGTTGGTAATACCCCTGTTGCATGTTCATCCTAAAGACTTGCATTGAAATTCCATGTGCATGAAACTTTCATTTCATTAACCCATAATGTTTGGAGCTATTTGTTATTACAGCATATCCTAGCTTAACCTGACTAATACAAGGTGGGGGTGGGCATTTCTGAAAGAAAGGGCAAAGCAGAGAAAAGATTGTCAAGCTTCCAGATGGAGTAGCTGCAAGTCCCTTCAGAGCAAGAGTAATTCATAAGAACATTAAGCTCTTTTGCATTGCTTTGAAGAAAATGCCTTCTATCTCCCCTTTTATGTTTTCATTTTATTGTTTAATGTTTTATTTTGTAATTGTTTTTGGCATAGAAGAATGAGTAAAGAAAGAGACTGACCTTTAAATTGATAGTAGGAGAGGGATAAAATAGAGCTACAAGCCACTCCACGGTCCTGAGGTAAAGGGTTGGAGCTAGACATACTTAGGATGACATAACAATGCACTCTCTCTAGGTATCTTAGGGGGACATTTACCTTTCCATAGGATATAAAGAAAAATAGTCAGTTTGATTATATATCCATGCAAATAGCTCACAAACACCTGATGAGTAGTAATTAATATCATCTCAAATTTACAGATGACAAAATTCAGAAAAACTGAGTAACTGTAAAATAATTACCAGAAAAGATGTGGCAAACTTAGTGTGAGAACTTGGATCTTTTTATACCTAACTCAAGAGAAATATGTTAGTCAGCATTCCATCACAGTGACAAAAATACCTGAGGAAATCAGCTTAATGAAGGAAAAGGTTTATTTTGGCTCACAGTTTCAGAGGTTTTAGGTCCATGGTCATTTAGCTTTGTTTCTTGGGGTCTATGTTGGCACATCAATACAGGATGGTGAGATCAGATGGCAGAGGAGGCTGCTCACCTTGTGGTGGCCAGGAAGCAGAAAGAGAGAGAGGACAAGACCATTGTCTTAATATCCCCTTCAAGGGCACACTCCCAATGACCCAGGTTCCTTCCATTAGGTTTCACTCCTAAGGATTCTATCACCTCCCAATAACACCACAGATTGGCGTTCAAGACTCTTATGCATGGGCCTTTGGGAAATAATCCAAATACAAACTACAGCAATCATGTCCTGACTATCTGTACACAGGCCAATCTCAGTAGATATGATCCCCATATTTCTAAGTCCTCTTTGGCCTGACTTGTTTGACATGTCTGCAGCATTTGATGCAACTGATTTTTCCCTCTTTCTTGGAAAGTTTTCTCCATCTGGCTTTCAGAACACAGCTCTCTCTGTTTTCCTCCTACACCATTGGCTGCCATTTTTAAATATCTCCTTGGATGAATCCTCCACTGTCCTTCAACCTCAAGGTCAAAGGTGCTTATGAGTTCAGTCCTAGGATCTCCTTTTTTTTTTTAAAACTGTATGTTCATTCTCCTTGGGAGTTCAACTTGTTTCAGAGCCTTAAATTCCATCTGTATATTGATCAATCTTACAAATGTGTAACTCTACACCTCTCCTTTGAACCTCAAAATTGTGTCTCCGACTATCTCCCTGGCATTGCTACTTAAAAGTGTAATGGGGGCTGGGATTGTGGCTTAGTGGTAGAGCAGCGCTCGCCTAGCATGTGCGAGGCCCTGAGTTCGATCCTCAGCACCACATAAAAACAAATAAATAAAATAAAGGTATTGTGTCCAACTACAATCAAAAATAAATAAATAAATATATTTTTTAAAAAAGTGTAGTGGGCATTGCACATATTTAATGTGTTCAAAACCGAGCATCCAGTCTTCCTCTTACCCAGCCACTCCTCCACAATTTTCTACATCTCAGTCTCCATAGCTCCACGCTTCCCATTGCTCAGTGCCCCCAAACTGAAATCATCCCTCACTATTTTCTTTCCATCTCATCCTCCATCCAGTGGTGTAAACAGATCATTTTGGCTCTTCAGGATCTTTAAACAGCACAGTTTGGTAGCCATTGTGGTCCAAACCACCATCCTGACTCACCTGTATTCTCGTGTTCGCCTCTTAATTGGTCTCTCTGAGTCGTATCCTCCAAGTCTTTACCGAAATACCACCTGCAGTAGGAAGGCTTCCCTGACCACCAAATTTAAAACTAATCAGCCCTCCTTCCAACGACAGTCCTTAGACCCCTTCTCCCAGTAATTTGAACCTTTTACCATATTACATAATTGCTTAATTACCTCATCTATCCTCCCCCTCCTTCCTACTAGAATAGGAGCTCTAGAAGCCTGGAGGTATTTGCCATATCCCCAAGGTACAGAGTGTATGTTTCTTTTAACTTTTGTTAAAGGGGTGAATACACGAGTACTCTGCAGCCTGAATCCCTGCCCTCTACTTTATCCCTGTCCTCTACTTTTAGCCACCACCTGGTTGTTGGACTCATCTCATTGCACCCTGGTTTTCCTCTCCACCTAGGTGGTTCAATCGCATGTTTTGAAGAACAGGCTACCTGGCTTCTCTGATCCCTCCTTGTTACTCAGATGGCCCTACTGGCTCTTGAAGCAGCAAGTCCTAGAATCCTCTCTGCTCCTTTATCAAACTCAAGGCCCTTGATATTTTTTTTCCTCAGCTTGTGCTCTGCTTGGTTAAACTTGGAATATTAAAATTCATGGTCCAAGAATATCTTTTCTTCTGCCGTGACATTTTTTTCATGACGACTCCAAACCATATTGAATCTCCCCATATCTGAATTATCTTAGAGTATAACTAGCAATCAGCAGCATTGACATACATCCCTCTTTAAAAGTTTATAAGAATGATTTCAGAGAGCTATTATCATACCCGTTTTATCAACAAGAAAACTGAGACCCCAAAATACTAAAGTACTCATCTGAGTCAAAAGTCACAAATAGTTAAGAAAGTACAAATTCTAATGCAGATGGGTCTGTATTCAAAACATGTGCCCTTAATTCTGTTATACTTGCTCTTAGGACAAAAAGTTAAATTCTTGGTAATTTCTAATTTTTTTTCCTGAAAACAGGAAACTCAAGTTTCCTAGTAACTTATATGCAGGAATTGTTAGTCTCGAACCTCTGTGGAGTTTGACTTCATAGAGACTTTCTGCCAGATTCATCATATATGGTGGCCTTTTGTGGAGGTAAAAGGATATAAAACTACTTTTTGAGCCATTAGGTAAGTAAGAGCATCCTAACAAGAAACTTTTTTTTTTTTGCAAGGAAACCAAAAATACATTCCTTTGCTCCCTTCCCCTCCTGCTTCACTAGTGTACCTTGGCAAAAACCACAGTGGTACACAAGGGCTCATTGTGACGGGAAGGAAAAAGACATTCTCCAGCCAAATGATTTTCTGCTCCTTAAGTGATATTTACAGGGTCTATTGTTACTGAGGGTCTCAGACCCTCCTGAAAGCAGTCAATGTAAAGTTATCCATGCACTTAACTGTTACTCAGTCCTGAGGTATCTACAAGTTCTCTCCTTTGCAAGGGTTACAAAGAAACGGGTACAAGAGACAATCCAGAGAGCAAGATAAGTTATTACATTCACTCACCGTGCTTTACAGCCGGTAAAGTGTATTTTCACACATCCTGTTTTAACCTCAACGTATCCTAAGTATAGACACCGTACCCATGAGGAGCCTTGTCCAAGATCATAGAATAAGTAGACAGCTCATTCAAGGTTCAAATACCGTTTTCAGATTCCGAATCCACTGTTCTTTGCACCCATCCACACTGGCCCGTACCAACCTCATGTGTACATAAGTCATAGATGCCAACAGTCGATGGGGTCTGCTCTGATCTCCCTACAAAAGTCAGAATTTAACCACAGCTGTCTTACTTAGACTGTTAAACCAGGGTTGCCACCTTGCCTTAGGTCTCCAACATAGCTAGGATCCCTAAATGGAAGAGACAACTCCTTAGACTTCACTTGTGTCCTCAGAGAGAGTCCAGCAACTTTCCGGAGGCTCAGCAATGCTCAGGGTCTCACGATGCTTTCCTTTCATTATGGAGTCTCTCCACAGTTCTCACCCACAAGTGGCTCAACTACAAACCAGCTGTGCCGTTGGCCTTCCATAGTCACATTTTAAACCGGGGCCTATGGAACAAGTGTAATTGTGGGCTGAAGCATGACTGTTTTCTCTACCCACACTCTCCTCCTTTATCAGGTTATTCCTTCCTCCTGAATTTGGGATAGGAACCAGTCATGGAAAGAATAAATAGTGCAGGCATGTTGGGTCCAGGGTCATGTATTCCAATGGCCATGGAAATTAACCACAGGTTTGTCCCACATGGTATGCCATTCCCAACACTTCCAACACTTTTGTGGTCAAACAAAATATTTCACACCCCTAAGGTAGTCCATTCCAGCCAGCTTTTTCACCCCTGGAAGATCTCACTGTTTTTCACATCCTACCACAGACCAGGGCTTGGGACTCAGCCATATAGGATACATTTCATGATTAGCAACTCTACACAGTGGGGCTTGGGTTGGGTCACTCTCTATGGCCAGGATTGCAAAGAGCTACTCAGAGAGGATTAAGAGCATGCCCCAAACAGGCAGCCAGTCCATGCTCAAGCCGAGAACCAAGAAAACGAGTCTGCACTCCCACTTCCTGATCTAACCACTAGACTGAGCTCCTGTTGCTCTACAAAAATGACTTGCTTTTAATTAAAATAGGAGCATAAATTATTTTATCCCTCTATTATTGGTGGTAAGTAAATTCACAGTAACTCACTGGATTTTTTAAAAATCTATTTTAAATATAAACACACTGCCATATTTTCTGTGGGTTTGAAAGCTTATGTTAAGTTTGCAAATAAGTCAACTCCATAAAGATAACATCTTTCCCCAAAAAAATGTGTTGCAATCTAATGGCAGGCTACGGAAAATTAACATCTTATTAAGAAAATACACGAATCCTCTGTTGGGAAGATCCAGGTAGACTTGAGCTCTCCACCTGCTCCTGAGGCCAAATTGACTGACCAGGCAGTCTCCAAACTGACACCTCCTCTCCCCGCCCCCACCTCCTCCTGGGAAGTGCTCTCTGCAGCACCCACAGGTCTCACAAGCAACAGGAAGCTGTTATTTTATTTTGGGTCATGCTGAACTTTATTTTTGAACCTACCATGTTACAGATCTGACAGGTCCTATATCCACAGAGGGACCTGAATCACTTTGGTCCACCCGGAAGAGACACTATCTCAGACAAAGGCTGCAAAGGAAAGAAAGAATTGTGATCTCTCAGCTCTGCCGTCTGAGAGCCGGAGGATCCAGGTAGGTGTATTAATAACCATGCCTCGGGTGACCATAACTACCAGCTCTCAGCAATGGGGACAGAGTACCAGACTTCTAGGCCATTACAAGGAAAATAAAAGCTCAAGGCCACAAAGAGGTAGCTATCATTTTTAGACATAATGAGAGTGATCTGTGCATAGCTCTCCAGGCAAATCTCCTTCCATTCCTGCTCCTGTTCTAAAGAGTGTGTTGGGAGCCCAGCAG